>NC_066624.1:67392441-67690308 GCF_025201925.1 Gopherus flavomarginatus
CTTTTAAGTGGACATTCCAGTCAAAAACTGGACGCTTGGCAACCCTACGCTTGAGTTATAACTCAAGTTAATGCTGCAGTAAAGACAAGCCTCTAGTGACCAATGTTTTCTACATCATCTGCCTCCTGCATTTTGCACAATATATCTCAAAGAAGTCTAAGAAGGAATGTGGAATTCAGGCAGAGGGACTGCCCTTCCCATTTGAACAGCTAAAGTGTGCAAGTAGCTAGAGGTGAGCCAATTAATGAAACATGAATAGCATCATCTATGATGGAGGTCAAGGTATTCAACGCCTCAGTAACTTTCAGTGTTGCCAAATCTTGCAATATAATCACAAGCTTTGTGATATTTGAGTCTCGTAAAGCTTCAACACCTAGAGTCAAGTGACCAGGTGAGAATTGCTATTTTCATTTTTAAGTTTCTAACCCTTGTGGCTATGGAGAACAGCTAGAAAATGTGACTGGAGCGTACCCTGGCTCTACACTGGGAGACAGGTCCTTGTGCTTTCCCTGCACACCTGTTTAAGGGCCAGGTAGAATCTCGCCTCTTATAAATTAAAAACACTTGTTTATATATTTAACACCATTATAAATGCTGGAGGCAAAGCGGGGTTTGGGGTGGAGGCTGATAGCTCACGATCCCATCCCCCCATGTAATAATCTTGTGACCCCCGGAGGAGTCCCGACCCCCAGTTTGAGAACCCGTGCCCTAAGTCGTGAGTGAAAGAGGAGGATTTCAAGGTAGGGGAAGGGGCTGCAGAAAAAGTTAGTCAAAAATAAGACCACTAAGATCAGGCAACAAGTTCCAGAAGCTCAAGGGTGTTTTCTTCACAGACTGGAGCTGCTCCCATTTTCCATTTGTGAGTGAATGGGATTCAAAATGTTAGTGGAATATTTACTAATAATCATAAATAATTAACAGAGTAACATATACTTGGCAAGGCCATTTTTAATAAGGAATCCATTAGTATCTAAGTTAATGTTGTCCATGGCATGCTCAGTCCCCACATGTGCTTTTGTTGTTTGTTTCAGATGTTTCCAGCACCTGTGAGTCAAGCTATTGCCCTGAAGAGGGAATAGTGTATTAAGAAAGCAACATTAATTAAGTGAAGGCAACTAGATAAAGGGAAAAATGGAGGGAAAATGAGAGAAACTAATGAATTGATAAAGCAAACCTGTGAGGATTAAGGGTCCCAACCCTCAGCTGGTGAAATCAGTGTCTGATTTCAGTATTGATTTACATCAGCTGGAGATCTAAAAAGGATTTAAATATATAGAGAAATACTTATCTCCTAGAACTGGAAGGGACCTTGAAAGGTTATTGAGTCCAGCAGGAGCGGCTCCAGGCACCAGCATGCCAAGCGCGTGCCTGGGGCGGCAAGCCACGGTGGGGCGCTCTGCCGGCTGCCGTGAGGGGGGCAGGCACATTGCCTTCGGCAGCATGCCTGCGGAGGGAGTGCTGGTCCCACGGCTTCGGCGGACCTCCCGCAGGCGTGCCATCGAATCCGCAGGACCAGGGACCTCCCGCAGGCAAGCCGCTGAAGGCAGCCTGCTTGCCGTGCGTGGGGCGGCAGAATACCTAGAGCTGCCCCTGGAGTCCAGCCCCCTGCCTTCACTAGCAGGACAAAGTACTGATTTTGCCCCAGATCCCTAAGTGGTCCCCTCAAGGACTGAGCTCACAATGCTGGACTTTAGTAGGCCAGTGCTCAAACCACTGAGCTATCCCTCCCCTCCCAAAAAGGAATTCCAGTTTTCATCAAAAACAGTCCCAGAAATGATACATTTATAGGTGCTTAATAACAGCATATAACCATATCCAGGAAGGTAGGCAGCCTTCTCTGCATGGGAACGCTCTGCACTGGTGAGGGGGCAGAGGAGATAGTTTGCACTGAGGGGCAGGAGCAGTAGAGGCAATGTCAGCCTCACTTACTCTGGGCATCAGCCAGCACCGCTTCAAACAGATGCAATTATTGATGATGGCTTGAATACATGCATGGATGCAGTGCATGGTGGCCTAGCAACAATGGGGGAATTCTATCCCTCTGCCTTGTGTGCTCGGCAGATTCCTGCAAGTTTGTGAAGAAGGTTCCCTGTTGCTGGGTTCCCATCCTATACCAGTTGGACAGTAGCAAAGTTAACAATGCAGTTTGATACCATTATGTTCTAAGTGGATCTAAACCAGAATACTCACACTGCTTTGCATAATGCTGTATTTTGGTATAATATCAATAAGGGATTGTTATCTCAAGGCTTTGAACATGGGCTGTCTTTCCTTGCTGATTATCTAAGAAAAGGCAAGGTTGTTGCAACTAATGATATATCTTGTACCCCTGTTTAAGGGCCAAGTATTTATCACTAGCTACCATTTCTGTAATGGGGCAGCTCTAGAGAGCTTCTGGAAACATCAACCATTGTGCAGAAAGCAGGCTAGCCTTCACGATGGTGCATGTGAGTGTATACTCTGACTACAATTCAAGGCATTAGTGACATTTAATTTAGGAGACTTTGCTGGCAGAACTTGGAACTCCACTGAGGTTATTGGCTGGGTGTTCAGTTAAGGACCCCCATCCCTGTAACTTTCCATCCTATGCAGTCTCAGATCCTGAATTTGGTGGGCACAAGATCATGTTGCAAAAATTTTTTTGTTTGATTTTTAGATCTATAATCAGTCTGTCCAGACATCTGGGTGCATGACCAGAAAAAGTCTGGTAAACCAGATAGTTTTGCTAGTTTGGAAGTGGTAATGAGGACATCCATCACTGCATAAATTTCATGTTCTTCAGCATTTTTTTCTGCTACTGCTGATATTCTACTGGCCTGGTAAAAATATATGTTTTGTGTAGTTCTTTATCAAATGTATAATGTCTGTATCTTTGGCATTGTACATTGGATTCTGGGTGATGCATTCTTTGGTGATTTATTTTTTTAAAGGTAAATTGCCCATTGACGTCTCTCTTCTGAATGCCAGGTAGTTTTCCAGCAATGCTTTGAGAACCTTATTGACTAGATTTGGAATGAGTTTTGCCTCAGTTCATCAGCCTCATATGCCTCTGTAGATTGGTTTTTTCAATGTGGAATGAGCATGGACTTTTCAGAGTCACTCCCATGCTAGCATTACATCATCTCCTTTAACTAGCTACTCCCTCTGATGATCCTAAGGGTATGTCTACACTATGGGATTATTCTGATTTTACATAAACCGTTTTTTTAAAACAGATTGTATAAAGTCGAGTGCACGCGGCCACACTAAGCACATTATTTTGGCGGTGTGCGTCCATGTATAGAGGCTAGCATCGATTTCCGGAGCATTGCATTGTGGATAGCTATCCCGTAGCTATCCCATAGTTCCCGCAGTATCCCCCCCCAATTGGAATTCTGGGTTGAGATCCCAATGCAAAAACAGTGTTGCGGGTGATTCTGGGTAAATGTCATCACTCAATCCTTTCTCCGTGAAAGCAACGGCAGGCAATCATTTCGCGCCCTTTTTCCCTGTATTGCCCTGGCAGACGCCATAGCATGGCAACCATGCAGCCCGTTTAGCCTTTTGTCACTGTCAACGTATATGTACTGGACGCTGCTGACAGACTCGGGACTGCAGTGCTACACAGCAGCATTCATTTGCCTTTGCAAGGTTAAAGAGACGGTTACCAGCTATAGCACCGTCTGCAATTGGAAATTGGTGATGACGTTTATCAGTCATTTTGCACCGTTTGCAATTGGAAATGGGTGATGACGGTTCTCAGTCCTTTTGTACCATCTGCTGCTGTCATGGGTGCTCCTGGCTGGCTTTGCTGAGGTCGGCTGGGGGCACATGGACAAAAATGGGAATGACTCCCCAGGTCATTCCCTTCTTTATGTTTTGTCTAAAAATAGAGTCAGTCCTGCCTAGAATATGGGGCAAGTGTACTAGAGAACCAGAGAGCACAGCCGCTCCGGGTCAGAGCCCCAGGTATCCCACAGAAATGATGAGCTGCATGCCATTCTAGGGGGTGCCCCTGCAACAACCCCACCCGTTGCTTCTCTCCTCCCCAAGCCTGCTGGGCTACCGTGGCAGTTATCTCCCCATTTGTGTGATGAAGTAATAAAGAATGCAAGAATAAAGAAACACTGACTTTTTAGTGAGATAAAATGAGGGGGAGGCAGCTTCCCGCTGCTATGATAATCCATGTAGTACGGAATCTTCATTAGACATGAAAGGGAGGTCTGATGGAACTCAGCCCCCAGTTGCTATGATGAGGACGATTTTCAATCCTTTTTCACTGTCTGCTGGGAATGACCAGGAGTCATTCCCATTGTTGCCCAGGCGCCCCCGACCACTTCTCTGAGGCCAGCCAGGAGCACTCACGGGATGATGAGGATGGTTTTCCACCATTTTGTACCATCTGCCATCAGGAAAGGAAGGAGAAGGGATGCTGCTGTTCAGCGCTGCAGCACCTCGTCTACCAGCAGCATGCAGTAGACATACGGTGACACTGAAAAAAGGCGAGAAATGATTTTTTCCCCCTTTTCTTTCACGGGGGGTAGGGGGGTATTGTCATAAACAGATAGCTAAGGGTTAATGTCTCTTTCACCTGAAGCACCTGACCAGAGGACCAATCAGGAAACCGGATTTTTTCAACTTGGGTGGAGGGAATTGAGTGTCTAAGGTCTTTGTTTTCTGGCTGCCTGCTTTCTCTGAGCTTTGGAGAAGTAGTTCTACTTTCTAGTCTTCTGTTTCTAAGTGTAAGGACAAAGAGATCAGATAGTAAGTTCTATGGTTTCTTTTCTTTGGTATTTGCATGAATATAAGTGCTGGAGTGCTTTGATTTGTATTCTTTTGGAATAAGGCTGTTTATTCAATATTCTTTTAAGCAATTGACCCTGTGTTGTATTATCTCAATACAGAGAGAACATTTGTACTTATTTTTCTTTCTTTTTATATAAAGCTTTCTTTAAGACCTGTTGGAGTTTTTCTTTACTTCAGGGAAATTGAGTCTGTACTCACCAGGGAATTGGTGGGAGGAAGGAATCGGGGAGATCTGTGTGTTGGATTGCTAGCCTGATGTTGCATTCCCTCTGGGGGAATAGGAAAGTACTTTTTGTTTCCAGGATTGGGAACAGAGAGGGAGATTCACTCTGTTTGGATTCACAGAGCTGGTGTCTGTGTATCTCTCCAGGAGCACCTGGAGGGGGGAAGGGAAAAAGGATTATTTCCCTTTGTTGTGAGACTCAAGGGATTTGGGTCTTGGGGTCCCCAGGGAAGGTTTTTCAGAGGGACCAGAGTGCCCCAAAACACTCTAATTTTTTGGGTGGTGGCAGCAGGTACCAGGTCCAAGCTGGTAACTAAGCTTGGAGGTTTTCATGCTAACCCCCATATTTTGGACGCTAAGGTCCAAATCTGGGACTAAGGTTATTACAGGTATATTGACGAGATATACCCTGAACCACTCGGGACAATGTTTTTGACCCTTCAGGCATTGGGAGCTCAGCCAAGAATGCAAATGCTTTTTGGAGACTGCGGGGACTGTGGGATAGCTGGAGTCCTCAGTCCCCCCTCCCTCCTTCCATGGCCATCCATTTGATTCTTTGGCTTTCTATTACACTTGTCACGCAGCACTGTGTTGAGTCCCTGCTGTGGCCTCTGTCTGGAGAGTTTTTTAAATGCTTTGGCATTTCGTCTTCTGGAACGGAGCTCTGATAGAACAGATTTGTCTCCCCATAAAGTGATCTGATCCAGTATCTCCCATACAGTCCGTGCTGATCAGCGCTCCACGCTGGACAAGCAGGAAATGAAATTCAAAAGTTTGCAGGGCTTTTCCTGTCTACCTGGCCAGTGCATCCGACTCCAGATTGCTGTCCAGAGCGGTCACAATGGCGCACTGTGGGATAGCTCCCGAAGGCCAATACCGTTGAATTGCTGCCACACTAACCCTATTCCGAAATGGCAATACCGATCTGAGCGCTACTCCCCTCGTCGGGGAGGAGTACAGATATCGATATTAAAAGCCTTTTATATTGATATAAAGGGCTTCATTGTGTGGACGGGTGCAGGGTTAATTTGGTTTAACGCTGCTAAATTCGGTATAAACCCATAGTGTAGACCAGGCCTTAGAATCTAGGGGCCAGCTCAAAAAGCACAGTGGCTTCCAGTTGGTTTCTAGGTGATGATTTTACATCAAACACAACTACTTAGAGTCCAAATTGGTCTGGGACCTGGCTATTTTAGAGACTGATTCTCTTCCCTTCAGATGCTACAGCAGTTGCAACCAGGTTGGGTGTTTGAGCTGTCAACCACTTGTGTTAATTCGGAGGGAGTTGGTGACAGAGTTGGTGGAGGGTCCTCAACTCTCCAACTCTCTCCACCTTTAGTCCATCCGGATTTACGAGTCTTCAGGGCACACTCAACAAGGCCTGTTTTTTCTCTTTGACTGTTTCTGATGGTCATAGGTGTTGTAGTTATTTGTGTTATGGTGGTGACTCAGCTAAAATTGTGGCCCAATGTACTGATCCTTGTACAGCACAGAGGCTGTCCTGTCCCAAAGAGCTTACAATCAAAATAGTACTCCTGAGGGAATTCTGCACAAAAAAATTAAATATTCTGCACACAATATTTTAAAATTCTGCATATTTTGTCAAAATAACACAGTATAACCACACAATTTTAAATTATTTGCTGACAAATATTTTGAAATAAATTACCAAAATAATTGAAAATGGTGTGATTATATTGTTATTGTGTTTCTGGGTTATTTTGACAATTAAAAGATGTAGAACTTTGCAGAATTTTAATTTTTTTAAAATTTTTGGTGCAAAATTCCCTCAAGAGTACCAGTGCTCTGTGTGTGGGTGCGAGCAGCTCGGTGTGAGGTCTGGGTGCAGGGGGAGTGGGACTCTGCAGGGGAGTCCAGGTGAAGGTGGTTAGGGCTCAGGGTTGTGGTGGGGCTGGGGGAGTGGGGCTTGGTGGGGTTGGGGGTCAGGATGCAGCTGGTTGGGGCTTAGTGGGGTAGGGGTATGGGTATGGGTGTGGGGGGCTCCTGATTCGGGGGTAAGGCTCAATGGGGTGGAGGTTTCAGGGCTTGTTGGGGTGGGGTTCTTGGTGCAGGGGTCTCCTGATGCGAAGGGGACTTGGTGGGGGCAGGGTTGTGGAGGGGTGGGTCAATGTACAGCGAGCTGCTCCCCCTGTCTGCCCAACCCCCATTCATCCAGACCCTCCCCGCACCCAACCCCTCACAATCCTAACCCCCCCACCCAGTGCAGAGCTTCCTGCAGCCAGGGGAAGTTTCTGGGACTTGATCTGACCCAGCCCCCTTCCCCCCCCCGTGCAGGGAAGGGGAAGGGGGAACTCAATCTCCATCCTTCTTCCCCCCTGCCCCAACCCAGCTGAGACTAATGTACCTGGGTGGCCAGGGCATCCACAGGCCCCACTCCCCCCATGGTGATTTGCCTCTCCCCCTGTCAGCACAAACAGATGCGTCTGAGCTTCCCAGCTGCCGGGAAGGGGTGAGTGAGCACTGCTGCAGCTTCTCTCCCCCCATACCCCCAGAAACCATTTTCTGCAAGGAAGCAAAGGGAATCTGTGGAGGGGAGGGGCATTTTTCTGCTGTACTGCAGTTGCGCAGAATTTCTCCAGGAGTAAAATAGACAAGACCAAGAGTGGGAAGGGAAAGAGATGCGAAGCGACTTGCCCAAGATCCATGGCAGCGTCTGGAGTGGAACCCAGGTCTCCCGATCGTCCGCTGCCTTAGCCACTAGACCATGCTGCCTACCCACTTGTAACTGGAGCATGAACGGGCTGAAAATGGGTGAAATTGATAGTGGTTTGGGAATTTAGTGGATTTTGATCTGTTTACATTTTATATATTTAAAAAGAAAAATTAGCATCTCATGTACAAGTGCCTAACCTATGAGATAAGCACTTTTAATACAATAAAGAACCTAAATACCACAAAAAGGCTGTTCCATTGCCTTTCTGGGGCCAACTCAAATCAGAAAGTATTGGACAGTTTGCAAAACCAGAACTCAAGGTTTTAGGACAAAATAGGTTCAGCTAAGTTTGGACAAACTTCAAATCTGAACTAAACCTCTGAGTTTGTCCATCTCCATACCTGTTTTTTCCATTTTCTTTAGACATATGTTCATTTGAAGGAGTTCAGTGTATTTCCGTATGCCAGGTCTGATCCAGTTCCCATAAGTATTAAGAAGGCATAACTGGAACTACTATACCTGTTCACTCAGCTACAAGAAGAGCTTGAGTATTTTACTTGTGCCAGCTGCAAAACTGCATCATCCGTCTCAAGTCACAGAAGCAATGGCTTTTACCAAGAGCAAAAGAGCTGGTTAGGACACTAATTAGAAACAATTGTTGGAGTTGCAGGAAAAGAAACAGGAGCTGTGCAGCAAATGGGGAAGTTTGGCCACTGTCAAGGAAGGAAGAGCAATATTGCTATACATAGAAAGACCTTGAGACTTGTGAACCAAGTCACATGATAACAAAAATATTCCCCCCAGAATATGTAATCCTTGGTGTGGCTATCGATATTGGCAGCATCTGACATTGGCATAGTCTGTGTCTGAGGAGAATTGTTGAAACATCTTTGGAACAGAGCTCAGGGAGTGGATAGGTGAGTCTGCACACTGACCACTTAGAGGCCAATAATGATCTAATCAGGCTGGTGAGCTGGGTGAAGTAAAAGTTCAGTTGGCCCCATCAGCCTAGGGCTGATAAAAAGAGGCACAGGGAGGAATTGCAGGGAGAGGGGGAGAGAGGGGAACAGAGCTAGCTGGGGCTAATCACACAGAGGGCTCAGAATAGGGAGACCTCTGCTCCCCTCAGGCCCTGGTGAGAGGGCCAAAAGCTCAATTAACCTTGTAAACAGACTGCTACCTGGGGACTGTGGCGATATTGGTGGAGGGGACTAGAAAGAAAAGGTCACGGGGTGCACACCTGGTGGAGCTTCTGTAATTTCTGCAGGGAAAAAGACGGGGGGTGGAGCAGGCCCCTGTTACAATCTTGCACAAGAAAAACTGATTTACCCGCCTGTTCATCTGCCCTTGAGGGCAAAATAAGGATCCAACCCATTTGATAGAGAGCTATTTTCATCTTGCTCTGAATTGTGCTTATTGTGCGCTATGCATGTTAAAAACTAATGCTGTCAGCAGACCCAGCCAGCCATTAACCTTAGCACTTCCTATTTAAATGTAGCACTACAGTCACTTCATCCAATTGTATAAGAGAGAGGCCTTAGGTCACTTGCTGATGATGGCAAAGAGATCGGACATTGAAAGGGCATGTCACTCATACCCCCTGGCTCTCTTAGGAAGAAGTACATCTGCCTATTTGTGGAGTCTAACTACTTTGGTCAGTAACTAACTACTTGTTCCTGGAGCTGAAGTGTTATTTTCCATGATAGCAGCTTTCTTGCACAATGCAGAAAGGAAGAATGGTCTTGTGAGTAAGGCGCTGCAGTAGGACATGGTGGTTATGGATTCGATTTCTGGCTTCGTCACAGATTTTCTGTCCTTTCTTGGGCAAACTCTCTACCTCAGTTACCCAGCTGTAAAATGGGGACAATACTTTTATTCTCCACTTGCCACATTCCTCTTTTTTTCTTGCCTGTTTAGAATGTAAGTGCTTTGGGACAGAGATTGTCTGAATGACTGTGCAGTGTTTAGCACCATGGGCCCCTGATATCAGGGCTCTCTAGCTGCTACTGAAATAAAAATTGTAACAGGACAAATAGATTGACATGTACTATACCTCTCCAGACAGCGTTTACATAGTCAAGTTAAACATGAAGTTTGTGGGTGTCACCAGAAATGCTGTTTACGGCACTGGAAGTAGAAAGATTGATGGATGCTCTGTCTTATGGTGGGAAAGCATAAAAACCATGTCAGCACCTATGGCTTTGAATACCTTCAGATAGATCAGATATTTATATGTACTGGAAGCAACTCTGGTCCATCTCTGAACGTTCTTTTGAGTTTCCATCCCGCCCCCCCAGGGATCTATATGCCAGTGTTGGATTTAAGTAATTCCCTGTACTGGGAGTTTCACCTTGGAATTTGAGCCAGGTCAGAAGGGATCAGAAGTTCTCATCCGACTGGTGAGGGTATTGTCTTTAAGTTGCAAACACTATTAGCTCCCAGGTGGTCATTAGCTATTCTGTTCCATAGTGACCCACAGTGAAACTGAGCCTTTAAGATACCAAGCTGAAACGTGAATAGTGCACTTTGACTACATTTGTGTTTGACAGAGTTACTCATTACCCAGCAAAGTAACCATGTGTTTGCTTTTGGTGCTGGCTTGGCATCCTGCCTGGGAGAAGTGTGAGGTCAAGGGCCCAGTCTTACAAACCCTTGGATTGGCCCAATCTTGTTCTCCTGAGTAGCGCCACTGAAATCTCTGCCACCTCCCTCATCTAATTAAAATTCCTCTGAAAAATTCACCTGTGTCCTCTTGCCTATATAAGAGAGGGAGAAAAGCCAATAAAAAGTGACATCTATTTTTTTCAGTTCATATGGAGCACCCAAGGGTGCCTAGAGCTCAGCTTAATACAAACGTGTTAATACTCAAATGTAACTGAAGTGCAACAATTCAGTATAACCCACAACCAGCAAGCCAGGAGACTCAAAAGCTCAGAACTCCTCCCCTCACTTCATAATTACCCCAGCTCCCCTCCCTCTTTAAAAGTGCCTAGGAAATCAGATGAGTTTTCAGCTTGTGACTTCTTATATCGTGTTAACTTCCCTTGTTGGGGCAGGAACTGTATTTTCCCTATTTTGGCAGGCATTTTGTGTGCTCTAAAAATAATGCTAACTATTTTATAAGGGTTTGCAGGCTTTACCCTGGTCTTTGGGATCTGGGGCATTAAGTCAAAAAGATGGAGGTTACCGGGAAATGATACTCCAAGCAACTACAGGAGTCCTCTGTTGCCAGGCATCATCGCCTGATGCTAATGGCCAGTGTCAAACTGTGGTTAGCCTTGGAGGGGAGTCTGTACTGTCTTGGGTAAGACTTTTCAGAAGCACCCAGGTGACTTAGGCACTTTTGAAAGTTCCACCCCTTGAGTACTTTGCTGTTAATCCCCCTTCCTCTTTGACAGTACTGCACCAGAGAGGAATGGCAGCCTGAAACCAGGAGGAGGTGAATTGCTCAAACCTCCATTCAGAGTTACCATGATCCTAAAGCCTTGAAAATGGGAGAAACCTCTCTGGCTCTTCCTCTAGGCCTGGTCGTAATGGGTGAGGGCAGCAGTCGAGCAGTGCCAGGGTGCTCCAGGATGCCGTCCCATCACTTTTTCTAGGAGCCCAAACAGGTGGCTCTTCCCTGGCTGCAGATTGTCCCATGAGGTGGCAGGTGCTGGTGCCAGGCCCTGATGGGGGCTGCTCAGCAGTGGAAGCATGGAAGGAACAAGGGATCCTGCAGCTGGGACTGGGCAGGAGAGCATGGGGGCTGGAGCTGTGGGGAGCCCAGGGCAGAGCTGGAGCTAAGCAATGTCAGGAGCAGGAGCCAGCCACAGGTGAAGGGAGGTGGGGATGGGCTCTGCAGGGAATCACTCCCTGTTCCCCTGGGTCTTCCCTAGCTCCCCCACTGCCTCCTTTCCTCTCAGCCCCCCAAAGACCCCTAGCTCCCTTCCACAGCCTTCCACTTCCCTGCTTTCCATCACTTCTCTTTTAGGACTCCAGCACTTCTGGATCAACTTCTGGACACTCTCCATCTTCTCCTGTGGCAATCCCCAGCAGATGGGAATCTGGAGGGTGAAGAACTGTCTGGCTCCCCATAGGGAATTTTCTGCTGTCAGGAAGGATTGGGGTATAGAATGGCCAGTGGTTCCCCCCCTCAAACCGACTGTTCTCCTGAAGAGCCATGTAGATCCCAGGGGTACTGTAGGATGCCAGATTCATCCCCATGGATTGCTTGTGTCTCCATGAAGGTGCTCATGCCTCCTGCTCCCCACTTCTGGCCCCCTGAAAGCTCAGATCTGTCAGCTCCTTGGTGCCAGAGCTTTCCCTAGCTGCTGCTGCTTCAGTACAACTCCCAAAAGGGAGTATGGTGGTGTAACAGCTAATACAGTCTCTGTAGGAGATGATCCAGGTTTCCCTTAGGCCCACACAGCTATTAACCCACAATGCGGTGGAAGGCTAACCAGGGAGTCCTAGGCAGGACAAGTGACACCTTTGGCAGGGCCTATGCAGGACAGGTGACACCTTTGCCCTTCTAATGCTGGTGACGTTACTGTGAGTCATGAGTGCTCAGCACCACAGACATCAGGCCACTGAATATAGGTGTCTAAACGTGGATTTAACTGCCCAGCACTAAAATTGTTCGTGGTTCCAAAGAAGTCCTGATGTTTATACTGGCTTGTCTCTGTCGTTCCACTCAGAATTTCTTACATTAACTTCACTCATGGTGCGAACTCTGACCAGATGTTTAGAAGTCCTGGCAGAATTGTTATTGACTGATGTAAACACTTCCTGCCAGAAAATGTCGAAGGGTTTACATTTGTCAAAGTCAATCCACTCCGCTCTCTTTTCCTGGCTGGATCAGTGCCAGAGTAGTGTTTGCGCTGGCAAGAATAAACAGCCAGTTTTGGGGAAGTTGTAATTTATTGATTATACTCAAATATGTTCATTTCCTCCTTTGCTGAAAATGGGCTCCTGTGAGTTATTTACACACACTACTACTGTTGGTACCTAGAGGGGTTTGATCTATTCCTGCAGTTTTCTTTTGATGTTATAGGCAAGATCCTCATCTGGTGTGGACTGGCAAACATTGACCTCAGAGAAGCTCTACTGATTTATGTTAGCTGAGGATCTGGCTCTAGAACAGTCTATACACGTACATCAGTTTGTGGAGGGAAAAAGATAAGGTATCCTGAGACAGCTGGTCACATTACACAAATTAGAATTGTACTGTATGCTATAAAACAAGTTCGTGACCATGAAGAAAATAGTTTAAATCAAAGGAAAGGGGTAAAAAGAGGTTGTTAACACAGCAATCACGTATGTGAAATTCCAAGGAATGTTTGGAAAAAAAACCTACCAATGAAGCTGACTCTAAACTTGCCTGAGAACATGCATGTAGGCAAATTAATTGCACCTGATCCTTAGCTGGTGAAAATAATCATAATTTTTAGAGGTCAAGGAGGACCCATTATTTTTGTACCTCTAGCAATGCAACATTGACATTTAGCAAATAATCACATGCTGGAGCAGGTCTGATTCTCTTTTGCCTTCTAGTGGCTGTTCCTCAAAGATCTATGTCCTGCAAGGTCCACTCACATGACTTGGAAGCAAAATGACTGCATGTTTCATTAATGGTTTTTCTTCTATACGCTAAACCTTCATTCTCTCCTTTTCTCCACTTCAGCCTCCACCTTACCTTTTGAAGTCTTCACTGAAAGATATATCTGGTGTCCTCTTTCCCCTTGAAATGAGAATTCAATCAGCCTCTCTTTAATTGGTAGTGAGACAGCTAGTTTTCATGATCCGACTTATAGTTCAGTAATTTGACACCGGAATCTCCAGTTCACCTGTCATGAAAGCTATAGAAGTGGTATGTGATCATCTAACATACCACAGCCTTAGAGTCACATGCAAATAGCAGAAGACCCCTTGCCACTGTGTCTTTAAGGGTAGATTCTCTCCTTAGGTACTTATCAGAATGTGAAAAGCACGTGAATATATAATTCTAGCAACGCATGGCTGTGTTAGTGCCTGACCCACCCCAGTTCCACTCCCAATAACATGGGTGCAGTCCCAGTGGCTTTAGTAAGGTTTCTTTTATTTTAGAGTTTTCTGTGCTGCTCACCATAGTATCTGAGCCCCTCACAAAGAGCAGACAATGCCTCATGAGGCAGAGAAGTGTCCCCATTCTACATGTGGGGAGCCAAGCCACACCTGCCCACTCGCACAGGAAGTCTGTGCCAAAGTTGGGCATTGAACACAGATCTTTTGAGTCCCAGTTCTAAGAATTAGCCACATGACTCGGCCTTCTCTCACTTCAGTGAGAGCAGAATTTGACCCCCAATGACAGGATTTTCGAAGTAGCACAGCACGTTGGGCACTGAGTTTTCTTAAGACTCTCATCCTTTGTGTGTGCAGAAGCTGATGGGAAATGTGAGGGAAGTTATATTTACTCTGGTTCTGTTACTTACCAGAGGCCTGGGAAATGGTCACATTTATTTAGCTCTTCCTATGCTTTTGTGGAAAAAAACCTGTTATTGGCTGTGATAAGTTACTATCTTACATGAATAAAGTGAGCTTTTCCTCTGGTGCTAATGGCAACTGTTTTCAAGAAAACGCAGCTAGACCATGAGTAGAAATTAGAGAAATGCCACTAGCAGACTCTATCTTCTCTGGCATAAGTAATTATCTACTATTACCTTCTTTTCAGAAAGAACAGCATTTATCATCTTCCCACCAGGGGCGGCACAATGCAGCTCATGCATCGTGCCAAGTCATCTAGTGTAACCTCCTGTTCCACAATGCGAAGAATGCTACTGCCGTAGGCTGCTTCTAGTTTAAGAATGTTTTTGTCACTAGGCATTGCTATATTGTGAGTAGCAAAATACACTGATTTTATACAGGCCAGATATTTGTATCTGGGAGGAGTATAGGTTGGTAACTCTGTAGTCAATAAAAGAATTAAGTGATCCTGAATAATTGATACTGTAAAATCTGGGCAATGCAATAGCCAGCATGAATATATCCCCAAAGGGTCACAAATATATTTCACTTGACCTTTGAAGTGCAGCAGTCTGTTGATGGGTGCAGTAGCTGCTTAGCTTTGCACAGTGACACGGAACAGTTTAGAATAGGCTGTAGTAAAGGCATAATCCCAGGAAGGGCCAGTGCAACCCATTAGGCGACCTAGCCCGTCGCCTGGGGCACTACCATTTGAGGGGTGGCATTTCGGGTCCTTCAGCGGCAACCATGGTGGCTGGATCTTCGGCCGCCCTGGTTGTTGTCATCATTTAGGCAGAGGGAACTGGGGCAGGGGGGTATGGGGAGGGCCGCCTGCAGCAAGTAACGGGGGGTGCGGCATGCAGGGGAACAGCTCCCCGCCCCAGCTTACCTCTGCTCCGCCTCGTCCCCTGAGCACGCTGCCCCGCTCTGCTTCTCTCCCTCCCAGGCTTGTGGTGCTAAACAGCTGATTGGCACCGCAAGCCTGGGAGGCAGGAGAAGTGGAGCAGCGATGGCGTGCTCAGGAGGGGGGCAGAGCAAAGGTGAGCTTGGGCGAGGAGCTGCTGCATGGCTCCCTGGGCCAGGGGGACTTACCCTGGGAGGGGGTGCCTCAGGGCGGTGGGTGGGAGCTGCTGCAGGGGGGGCGCCTCAGGGCGGGGTGCTGCTGTGGGGGGAGGCACCTTAGGGCATGGGGGGGCGGAGAGCTGTCACAGGGCTCGGGAGTGTGGGGGGGTGCAAGGTGGAAGTTTCGCTTAGGGTGCAAAACATCCTTGCACCCGCCCTGATCTCAGGCTTTGCAAATTAATCCTAAATTATTTGTCTTCATCAATGTCCAGGACTTTGGACAGCAGGAGGTGGCTGTGCCCAGCATAGCAATGCACCTCGTGGATACTGTAAGGAAACAACTCTTGTTCCCAGCCACCTGTCCCTATGCACCTGTCCATGGCTGCTAGAGAACTCACAGCACCATTCTGTTTCCCCTGCATCCTTATTAGAAGGGAGGAAACCAGTGACAGGGTCTCTCTCTGTACCTTTCTGCGTCTGTGGAGGGAAACCCGCAGAGGGAGAGATCTTGTACAAGGAAGGCTGGCTTGAGCAATACTTCTTTCATCAGATACCAGTGCTGCTCCACAGAGACCTGTGAAATCCCCATACAAGCGGCAGCTGTTCCTGCTGCTCCCACTTCAGAATCATTGGGTGCTGAGTTCTCATCAGCCTGCATAGAGGGAGGGCTTAGCTCACCCAAACCCAAGAAAGGCTGAGGAGGAGAAGTTTTTCCCTTATTTTAATCCCTGGTTGTCTTTTTAATCTCTTTTCCAGCTCTCGAGGCCAGTAGTATAAACCTCCTGGCATATGTAAACTTGTACAGTGGGGATTGTATCTCTGCAGTCCTCTCCATGCAGAACTTCTCATTAGACTCCATAGAATCATTCAGGTATACCACTGCTCCCCTTCCTGTGGAGCTCCCACTGTCCCATTGATTTGTCATTCCACTTTGTTTCAGAAATGTCTCTTCTATGTCTAGGTCCTCTTCCGTTGCCAGCAATTTTAATTCACCTGCATTTGCCTTTAAGCTTTACACACTGTGATTCACAATATAAGTCCTTTATCCTGTCAGTGCTATTTTGCTGGATAATACCTCTGATCTTATCCTGTCATTCTATTTCAGCAGTGAGTTCTATCCTATCCTTCAATACTTGTTTCAGACTAACTATGACATATGCTAATAAAGTTAGCAATGCAATGTTTGACTTGGGCACCCCTCAGAACCTGTTGCTTTCCTCCAACTCCTAATTTAAATAATCTCCTAAACCATGTTAATTTTCTGTGTCAGCAATCTGGTTTATCCCTTCCTCCAAAAATTTTCCATTGTATAAATGTAAATCTGTGCTCTTTGCATCATTCCCAATATATCATACGTTGGGAATCCCATCGTGAGTATAGGGTCCCATTCTGAAGTAGACCTGCTCCTCATTGCCTCTATACACGGTTTCCATAATGCTATCTCTGGTCTTCCCGGTCAGCAACTCTGGACTCAAGATGCTGTATTTGGCACTGAAAGCCATGAGTTGCTTGTACCTGATGCAAACAGGCACCACTTTGCTTGAAGGCAATTGTTAATTCTTTGTTATTAGCCTTTTGACAGAGTTCAGGTGCCCCAATCAGGATCAAAACCACATTGTGCTTTCAGAATGACACAGAAGTCAATCCGTGAAGTAGCTTTAAATTATGTGCTTTGTGTAGTATATTGGGTAGCCCTCATGCCGTCTCCTAGCTCTTGCTGTTCATCTATAGGTTCACTGTTAGGCTAAACAACAACTGTACCTTCACTGTTGTTTAGCCTAACCAAAAGAAGGCAGAAGGGAGATATGATTGCTCTCTACAAATATATCAGAGGAATAAATACCAGGGAAGGATCGGAATTATTTAAGCTCAGTACCAATGTGGACACAAGAACAAATGGATATAAACTGGCCATCAGGAAGTTTAAACTTGAAATTAGACAAAGGTTTCTAACCATCAGAGGAGTGAAGTTCTGGAACAGCCTTCCAAGGGGAAAAGCAGGGGCAAAAGTCATATCGGGCTTCAAGACTAAGCTTGATAATTTTATGGAGGGGATGGTATAATGGGATAGCCTAATTTTGGCAATTAATTGGTCTTTGACTATTAGCGGTAAGTATGCCCAATGGCCTGTGATGGGATGTTAGATGGGGTGGGATCTGAGTTACCACGGGTAATTTTTCCTGGATGTCTGGCTGGTAAGTCTTGCCCCCTTCAATGGCTCTGACGCAGGTTTTGATACAGAAGTGGGTGGGTGATATTCTGTGGCCTGCATTGTGCAGGTCAGACTAGATGATCATAATGGTCCCTTCTGACCGTAAGTCTATGATTGCATTCAGGATTTGCTGTGACTGGATAATACATTGACCTATATTTACAGATAGTCCACTGAGTATTAAGGTCAAGACCCAAAGCTCATTTAAGTTGGTGGAAGGATTCGAATTGACTTCAGATCAGGCCCTTTATCGTATAGCCTTTATCACTCGGTGCCAAACTTCTTCTTTCTGGCTGGGGATGGGGAGACCATGGTGCTGCCTGACCATGGGACCCTAGGCGGTCGCCCACCCAAAAGGCCAGCCCTGCCCCTCCCCCCCCCAAAAAAGTGATGATCGCTGCATACCCTACAATCTTAACTTCTGCGCTGCTGCTGGCAGTGATGCTAGCTTTAGAGCTGGGTGCCCGGCCAGTAGCTGCTGCTCTCTGGCCTCCCAGCTCTTTAGGCAGTGCCCCCACCAGCAGCAGTGCAGAAGTGAGGGTGGCAATCCCATGACCTCCCACCAGCCCCTTCTGGGCCTGGACCCCCACGGTTACAATACTGTGAAATTTCAGATGTAAACATGGGAAACCAAGACACCCACTATTTAAAAAAATCCTAGGACTGTGAAATTGACCAGTTTTGTCAATTTGGTAGGGCCCTATTTATGGCCTTTTAAAGTTGTAAACAATATTAAGAAAATAGTTTTTTCAGCTTGTTCAATGTAAATCCTCTTTGCAAGTTAGTATCTCCTTTGAGGTTTCCCCCTCTACTGTTATTTATTCCAGCTAGAGCAACAAAGACACAAATTACATTTACACCTGTGGTGCACTTGGCAGCTGGAGGAGCAAAGCTTGAATTGTGTTTCAATAAGTATATCTATGGTTCAGTATTAGATTATAGCTTTACCTGACAAAGTACTGTCAGCCTGAGTGTGACAAATTGGGAAGCAGTGTTTTTAAGGTGTGATTTTTTTATTAGCCAAAATTAAAGTGAGCTGCTCAGGAGAAGGACTCATTTTTTTTCTGTTTGGAAAGCAGCCATCACACTGGGGCTACTACCAGATGTAAATAGCATAGTAATAATAACATAAAGCAATAACATGCTTCCCATGCAAAAGAACCAGGAGATTAACTGTACACCAATGCAGAAGTGATTACAGAAAAATCTGTGCATGCAACATTACTAGATTCCATGTATGTAGAAGGTAAGTGCACTGTATCAAAGAGTTGTGGTAAGGATACAATTATACAGACCAATGGAAGTGACAGCCGGGAAGGAAAGTTTAGCTTTCTGTTCATGTTCAGGGCCCTGCTCTTGCATGTTTATATGGCAACAACGGGTAATCTGAAGGCCACCAGTGACACATTGACTTTCAGACGAATAGCAAAGAATGTAATTATGGTAAGATAGAGCAGTAAGGGTTTCAGATGGAAAAACAAGGATCAGTTGTCCAGTTTCCTACCTGAGACCAGCTCTAGTTAAAGGAGACCTAGACCAACTGATTTGAGCAGACCATGCCCTGGTATTGGTGACAATCGGATTAAATAGGCGGGGAATGCAAAAGAGGTGGAAAATAAATACTGGCCTTACGAAAGTTGAAATTTATGTTCAACTCCCTTGAAGGAGACGATTGAGAAATGTTTTGAGAACAATATGACTGGGAAGCCACAAATATGTGGGAAGCTTATAAAGCAATAATGAGGATGATTATTAAAATGACCTCAGGGATTAAAAAACAAAGATGCCAAGAGAGAGACTCCAGGCATGCATTCAGAAATTGCTAAAACAACATTAATAACAGACTTCATCCTACCTTCTTTTGCCCCAAGCAACTTGCAACTACCTGAGGCCAATTAAATGTGATTTTTATCATGAAAATGGAAAGAGTCCTCCACTGGCTTAAACTACAGTTTCACAAGAGAGAAAACAAGGCCATTGAATTATTGACAGACTCACAATAAAAGACAGAGAAGCTGCTCTGGCAAGCAGGGAGAGAAGAGGCATGGTTTAATTCCAAACAAAAGAAGTTTACAAAACAGATGAAGACTTTTATGCCCATCTTTACAGTATCTTCTTCTCCTTCTCCACCTTATCTTTGGGTAATCTCAGCCATGAACACATTCAACTACTATCTCTTTGCAGCAATGTAGATCTGTCACTCTGCTCTAGCCCTTTTGTGCAAATGTCTCAGCCTGTTTCTGACAGCTCCTTGTGGATGTCTAGCCACCAGCTCAAACAGAACATGGCTGAAACAGAGCTCCTAATCTTTCCCCATCAAGCCCTCTCCTCTATCTCCCTTCTTGATTGCTGTGGACAACATCACCATTCTATCTATCGCTCAACCCCATAACCAGGGCATTATCTTCAATTTGGACCTCTCTCAGCAGGGCCACCTGGAGGACTTAGGGGGCTTGGGGTAAAGCGGGGGAGCAGACATAAAAAAAGGCGCCACCCACTGTGGTGCTTGTACTCACCAGGCGGCGCTCCGAGGCTTCAGCAGCGGTGGCAGGTCCTTCACTCACTCCACGTCTTCGGCAGCACTGAAGGACCGCTGCCGAAGTGCTGCCGAAGACCTGGAGTGAGTGAAGGGTCTGCCACCGAAGTGCCGCCGAAGACCAGGACTGCCGCTGGCTGAGTGAATATTAAAAAGGCGCCTCTAGCCAGAGAAGGGATTCTTGGCCAGGGCTCGCGGGGCCCCTGTGTGGCCTGGGGCAAATTGCCCCACTTGTTCCGCCCTCTGGACGGCCCTGTCTCTCAGTCCTCACATCCAGGTTACGACTAAACTGTGACCCTTCATTCTGAATATTATCCCTCAGATACGGCCTTTTCTCTTCATTCGCGCAGCTAAAACTCTTATCCAGGCTCATCATCTCAGATCTTCATTACCGCATCCTTCTGTTGGGCCTCAACCAATGCAATCTTGCCCCACCCATATCGATTCGGAATGCAGCTACAAATATCATTTTATAATGAGTCGCTCTGACCATGTCACTCTCTCTTTTTATCCCGCTGTTGGCTCCCTCTTTATTGTATCAAACATAAGCTACTTGTCTTCACTTTCAAGAAAAATGTAATCGACAAAAAACTAATCATAGAACTGGAAGGGACCTCGAGAGTTTCTAGTCCAATCTCTTATATTCAAGTCAGGTCTAAGTATTATCTAGACCATCCCTGACAGGTGTGAGTCCAATCTGCTCTTAAAAATCCTCAATGATGGAGATTCCACAGCCTCCCTAGGCAATTTATTCCAGTGCTTAAAAACTGTGACAGTTAGGAAATTTTTCCTAATGTCCAACCTAAACCGCCCTTGCTGCAATTTAAGCCCATTGCTTCTTATCCTATCCTCAGAGGTTAAGAAGAACAATTTTCTCCCTCCTCCTTGTAACAACTTTTTATGTACTTGAAAATTGTTATATCCCCTCTCAGTCTTCTCTTCTCCAGGCTAAACAAACTCAATTTTTTCAATCTTCCCTTATAGGTCATGTTTTCTAGACCTTTAATCATTTTTGTTGCTCTTCTCTAGAGTTTTTCCAATTTGTCCACATTTTTCCTGAAATGTGACACCCAGAATTGAACACAATACTCCAGTTGAGGCCTAATCAGCACGGAGTAGAGTGTAAGAATTACTTCTCATGTCTTGCTTACAATATACCTGCTAATGCATCCCCGAATGATATTTGCTTTTTTGCAATAGCGTTATACTGTTGACTCAGATTTAGCTTTTGATACACTATGACCCCCAGATCCCTTTCCACAGTACTCCTTCCTAGGCAGTCATTTCCCATTTTGTATGTTTGCAACTGGTTGTTCCTTCCTAAGTGAAGTACTTTGCATCTGTCTTTATTGAATTTCATCCTATTTGCTTCAGACCATTTCACCAATTTGTCCAGATTATTTTGAATATTAATCTTATTTTCCAAAGCATTTGCAACCCCTCCCAGCTTGGCATTGTCTGCAAACTTTATAAGTATACTCTCTATGCCATTATCTAAATAATTGATGAAGATATTGAATGGAACCGGACCCAGGCCCGATCCCTGTGGGACCCCACTCGTTATTCCCTTCCAACATGACTGTGAACCACTGATAACTACTCTCTGGGAATGATTTTCCAACCAGTTATGCACCCATCTTATAGTAGCTCCATCTAGGTTGTATTTCCCTAGTTTGTTTATGAGAAGGTCCTGCGAGACAGTATCAAAAGCCTTACTAAAGTCAAGATATACCACATCTACTGCTTCCTCCCTATCTACAAGGCTTGTTACTCTGTCAAAGAAAGCTATCAGGTGGGTTTGACATGATTTGTTCTTGACAAATCCATGCTGATGGTTATTTATCACCTTATTATCTTCCAGGTGTTTGCAAATTGATTGCTTAATTATTTGCTCCATTATCCTTCCGGGTACAGAAGTTAAGCTGACTGGTCTGTAATTCCCCAGGTTGTCCTTATTTCCCTTTTTATAGATGGGCACTATGTTTGCACTTTTCCAGTCTTCTGTAATGTCTCCCGTCTTCCATGACTTTTCAAAGATAATTGCTAATGGCTCAGATATCTCCTCAGTCAGCTCCTTGAGTATTCTAGGATGCATTTCATCAGGCCCTGGTGATATGAAGACATCTGACTTGTCTAGGTAATTTTTGACTTGTTCTTTCCCTATTTTAGATTCTGATCCTACCTTATTTTCAATGGCATTCATTATGTTAGACGTCCAATTGCCACCAACCTTCTTGATAAAAACCGAAACAAAGAAGTAATTAAGCACCTCTGCCATTTCCACATTTTCTGTTATTGTCTTTCCCCCCACATTGAGTAATGGGCCTACTCTGTCCTTGGTCTTCCTCTTGCTTCTAATGTATTTGTAGAATGTTTTCTTGTTTCCTTTTATGTCCCTAGCTAGTTTGATCTCGTTTTGTGCCTTTGCTTTTCTAATTTTGTTCCTACATACTTGTGTTATTTGTTTATATTCATCCTTTGTAATTTGATTGAGTTTCTGCATTTTGTAGGACTTTTTTTTGAGTTTTAGATCATAGATAATCTCCTGGTTAAGCCATGGGTGGTCTCTTGCCATACATCCTATCTTTCCTATTCAGTGAGATAGTTTGCTCTTGTGCCCTTAATAATGTCTTTTTGAAAAACTGCCAACTGTCTTTACTTGTTTTTCCCTTTAGACTTGCTTCCCATGGGATTTTACATATCAGCTCCCTGAGTTTGCTGAAGTCTGCCTACTTGAAATCTATTTTCTTTATTGTGCTGTTCTCCCTTCTACCATTCCTTAGAATCATGAACTCTACTATTTCGTGATCACTTTCACCCAAGTTGCCTTCCACTTTCAAATTCTCAACCAGTTCCTCCCTATTTGTCAAAATCAAATCTAGAACAGCCTCCTCCCTAGTGGCTTTCTCCACCTTCTGAAATAAAATTGTCTCCAATACATTCCAATAACTTGTTGGATAATCTGTGCCCTGCTGTGTTATTTTCCCAACAGATGTCTGGGTAGTTGAAGTCCCCCATCACCACCAAGGCCTGTGCTTTGGATGATTTTGTTAGTTGTTTAAAAAAAAGCCTCATCCACCTCTTCTTAATCTTCTCTGAGGCAGGTAGAACTCTCATAAGTAAAACAATCATGGTATAAAAATCTGATTTTTCTTTTTGGTTTCATAATTTTCATCCTAGATTCCCAAAGAAAGTATTGGAGGCTCATCAGATTTATGTTTTATAGTTGATGTGGCTTACAGGCTGCCCAAATAATGGACTTTGCATAGGCCTGTATTGCCAGGTGGTCTGATAACTCCTACTGCAGTTAAGGCTATGTCTACACTACCGTGGTAAGTTGACCCAAGATTCGCAACTCCAGCTACGTGAATAACATAGCTGGAGTCGACATAGCTTAGTTGGACTCACTAAGGGGTCCACACTATGCGATGTTGACAGGAGACATTCTCCCTTCGACTTACCTTACTCTTCTCATTTGGGGTAGAATACTGGACTCTACTGGAGAGCGATCTGCAGTCGATTTGGTGGGCCTTCACTAGACCCGCTAAATTGACACCGTGGCATTGATCCCTGGAGCATCCATCCAGGGAGTAGTGTAGACGTAGCCTCAGTATTACTGTATTAAATAGCCACACTCTTCGGCAGTCTGCTCTAATGAAGGTTCTGATACTTTGTGTAAACACTGAAGGCAGTGAGGTGGCTGTTTCCCTAGCTGCTAACTTGGCTACCCAGCAAACAGACTCCATACATAAAATAAATGTTTTGGGCTTTATTCTTCCCTGCAGCTATCCAAGTGCTGTGCTCATTGACTTCAAAAGAAGTTGCACCTGTGTATCAGAGAGTGGAATTTGCTCTTAGCATCTGGAATTGGCTGAGACATACAGCCAGCTTGGTTTCCTCACTGTCATGTTCCCTAAGGGATCTGTGAAAACGTTATAAATCGGGGGAGAATACAGGTTTGAGTGCAGTAGATCAGCTATTCAAAGAGTGAAATGTTTGTATTCTGAAATGCTTCCTAGGAGACTTATCTTGGTATTCATTAATTTACCTTCAGATAAAACATCTGCTAGAGAGGAAAATGGGATCCTTCTGCATGGCAGAGCTTGGTTGAACAGTGCTGTTCTCACCCAGCACTGATGAGGAAAGTTAGGGCCTTTGGGTCAGAACCAATGTGGCTCAGCCAGCCAGCACTTCCTACCTCTGCTACAGGGTAGATTGAGAGGTGTAGCAGCTTGGGGAGCTACTGCAACCCAAAGGTCATGTTAACGGCTGTGAGATGAGAAAAAAGATTGTCTCCCCTCCTCAAAAAACGTCTTCAGCATACCTCATGATCATGATCATCATCGGTGATCCCTCGATTTGAGGATAATCTCTACCACAGATTTACACATGGGTCCTGAGATGACTCAGGAATCCGATTCTGGAGCCACAGGTATGACTGCAGTAGATACAGACATTTCCTGGCAGGTCAGCTGCCTGCTGGGAGAAAGTTTTTTCTTTTTTCTTCCTTCTCTCTCTCTTTTCAGTTTTGAGGGCAAGGCGCTAATCCTTGAAGCGGGTCACTGTCTGATGGAGGATGTGGCGCCATTGAGATTGGTTGGTGGCTTCTGCCTCCCAGCTTGTGATATACACATCAGTTTTCTTGAGATAAGCTTTCAGTGTGTCTTTGTAGCATTTTCTCTTTCCACCATGTGATCTCTGACCGTGAGTGAGCTGAGAGTAGAGGACTTGTTTTGGGAGGCAGGAGTCTGGCACCCGCACACAGTGTCCAGCCCAGCAGAGTTGGTGCATGAGGATCATTGCTTCAATGCTGGTGACATTGGCTTTAGTGAGGATGCTTTCATTACTGCAGTGATCTTCTCACTTGATGCGAAGGATCTTCTGGAGGTGTCATTGGTGGTACCTCTTTAGATACTCTAGGTGCTGTCGATAGGTCATCCTGGTTTCGCATCCATAAAAGAGTGTAGGAATAACAATTGTCTTATAGACCTGGATCTTGGTGTCCTGTCATAGGTCACGGTGCATGAAAATGCATCGGAGCAATTTCCCAAAGGAAGCACTTGTGCATTGAATCCTGTGTTGGACCTCTCTGATTTTTGCAGTTTGAGAAAGTTGGCTACCAAGATAGCAGAAGTGCTCACTGTCTCCAAGGTCTGTCCCTCAATGGTGATTTATCAGAGCTGCATATTTTCAACACTACTTTATAGTGCAGAATGCTGGGGAATGAGAAAGTATGACATGTCCAAACTTTCTTCATTCCATACAACCTGTCTCAGAAAAATCCTCTGTATCTTTTGGCCCAGAGCAATCTCAAAACAAGACTTATTCACACAGTGCAGCCAAGAAGATATGAGCACCATCATTACCAGGAGGCATAGATGGATTGGCCATGTACTTCAAATGGAAACTGATTCCATCACCAGAGTAGCAAAAAGATGGACACCTGAAAGCAAGCAAAAATGAGGCCGCCTGAAAACGACATGGTGAAGAGCTGTGGAAGCTGAGCTGAAAAACCTGGGGCACAGCTGGGGAACCATTGAAAGACCTGCCAGAAACAGACTGGAGAGAAGAAGCTTCACCACTGCCCTAAACGCCAGAGGTGTAATCAGGGCCGGCGCTACCATTTAGGCAGCCTAGGCAATCGCCTAGGGCGCCAGAATAAATGGTGGGCGCCGTTTTGCCGGAGGGGGCGGCAGGCGGCTCCGGTGGAGCTGCCGCAGTCGTGCCTGTGGGTGGATGGTCGGCTGCTCGCGCGGCTCCAGTGGACCTCCCGCAGGCGTGACTGCAGCAGCTCCACCAGAGCCACAGAGCACTGGACCGTCCGCAGGCACCACTGCGGCAGCTCCAGCGGAGCCGCAGGACCAGCGCGCGGGGTGGCGAAATTGCCGTCCGCCTAGGGCGCTCAAACCCCTAGCGCCGGTCCTGGGTGTAATAGGAACATGATGATGATGATGATGATGACTGATGATGTGCAAGGCCTGAAGCAGGCTGATGGAGCACTTTAGCATACAGCCTGTTTACACAGGAAGTTGACAGAGTCTGGAATTGAGGCATTAATAATGACTAAGATTAAGATCCCCCATGTAAGTTTGGCATAAAGGATAATGATTCTGTTTTTTGTGACTAGAGGGCTTATCTTTACATGGTGCAGCATATTGCTGAGATGTAAAAATCCTTAATGCGTCACCACGAAAGAACCACGCCCTGAAGCAAACGTCTGTGCACAGGTCTAATGCATGAAGGGGGTGCTGTGGCACAGCTGGGATTTTCCCAAAGTAACTGTGCTTCAGATACTGATTTAGGAATTACTCTGTAAAACCCCGTGAACTGTCCTACCATATCAGCCTATCATGATACTAGTGCATCGGACTTTAATATCGACACTATTTACTTTTTACATTACTGTGGGGCCTGCAGGCCCCAACTGAGATCTGAGGCCCATTGTGCTAGAGGCTATACACACACACCGTAAGAGGCTAGAGGCTGTCCCTGCCCCAAACAGCATGCAACCTAAATAGACAGGACAAAGATTGGGAGAAAAAAAGCATTATCTCTATTCTATAGGTGGCTAAGGGAAGCACGGAGAGATTAATGATACATCTATGCTGCAAAAAAAGCCCCCCTGGCAGCGAGTCTCACAGCTGAGGTCTATAGACTAGGGCTCAGGGGGCTCATGCTACAATGCTAAAAACAGCAGTGTAAACGTTCCCCCTCAGGCTGGAGACTTGGCTCTAAAATTCACCGTCTTTGCCGGGCTTCAGAGCCCAACTGAGAACACCTACACCCCTACTTTTAGCTTCATAGCAAGAGACCTATGAGCCTAAGTCTGGAGACCCAGGCTTTAGATATGTCTACACTGCTGGCCCGGGTCAGCTGATGTGGGTTCATGGGGCTTGGGCTGCAGGGCTATAAAACTGAAGTGTAGACATTTGGGCTTGGGCTGGAGCTCAGACTCTGAGACCCTGTGAGAGGGGAGGAGTCCAAATGTCTCAGCTCCAGGCTGAGTCTGAGTGTCCACACTGCTATTTTATAATCCTACAGCCTGAGCCCAAACCCAACTGAGGTGACCTAGGTCAGCTGCGGGTCTTTTATTGCAGTGTAGACATAGCCTCTGAGCTCACTACTGGTTGTTTTTGTTTGTTTTTTCCAGTGTAAACTTTCTGTTAGTGACCCTTTTCAAGGTCAAACAGGGAATCTGTGGCAGAGCCAGGAATTTGGATCCAGGTCTCCTGAGTGCAAATTAAGTGCCTCCTTGTAAATAATACCTACTTATTGCAGGAGGATGGTTGGCCATTCTTGCATGTATTGGTTTCTGCTGGGTGGGCAGTGGCTCTGCCATGGGAAATAAAACAGATTCTTTCCTCTCCCCTCCATTATTATAATTGCTGGGTTTTAGTTCCAGGGTAACTGTCTGATGAGTGATACACTAATGAAAAAACCCAACTGATATAAAAATGGGAATAAGTTAATTGTATACATTTGGCTCCCATTTCTGAAATATGAACAGAATGACACAACAGCAACATCCAAGAGGCTTAAGAAATATACATTTTTATTTAAGTATTGTATTCATTAGGGAATGCGGGGCCATGTGGAGTATGAGGTTTTGTGAACTTCTCAAACTACTGGTGTAGGGGATGCTAAACTAGTTTAAATGTGCAAACCTTTTGTCCTATAATTTAAACCAGGTTTGATGTTATTTAGATCCCTGTGCTTTAAATCACTGATTTTAATTTTGTTTTGCATTTTGTACTTTTTAGTTATTTACCTTAAGAGAAGTTGATTCTCGTTGGTTAGTAACCATTTAAATATGTTGCTTTTACAACTGAACATAGTCTTTACACTCCAAGGTGGCTCCAGGCCCCAGGGCTACAAGTGCATGCCTGGGGCGGCAAGCCATGGGGGACGCTCTGCTGGAGCCACGAGGGTAGCGGGCAGGCTGACCTTGGTGGCTTGCCTGCGGAGGGTCCGCTGGTCCCGCAGCTTCGGTGGACCCCCCGCAGGCGTGGACTTCCAAAGCCGCGGGACCAGCGGACCCTCCACAGGCAAACCGCTGGAGGCAGCCTGCCTGCTGTGGTTGAGGTGGCAAAATCCCTGGAGCCGCCCCTGTTTACAATAAATGTGGTGGTACTTTTGCTAATCAGGACAATATACTATATTTATATATATTTATTTAAGCAGTTCCATATCTTAACATACACTTATTCAGATACTTAATTTTTGTCGGAAATGGTGAATGATATACTTATTAGATTAATTGTTTACAAGAAGTTATATTTGGATGCAAAATGGAACTCAAATAAAAATGCTCAAAAACAGCATTTTAAAACTTACTTTCATTAGTTAAATATGCAGCACATTTTAAGGTAGTTTTTTCTAATGTATGTTTAGTAAAACGTTTTGCATTTAAAATTAACAGATTTATTAAACAAAGGAAGTATTATCTGTAGTCAGTGAATTGAACTGATTGTTTCTGGTCACCATCTTTCAAAATTTCAGAAGTATTAGACCTCATCCTATCAGGCCTAATTTTTATTCATAGATTAGAAGAGGAAAACAAACTTTCCTCCTTTTTCAACTCCAGTGAGTTTTTCAGCTTCAAATGAACTTAGTCATTGAATTTCTTGAACTTGTTGAAGAAACTGAAATGAAGAAAATATTCTCTCTGCACCTGCAGAAAAGACTACCGCTGTCAAAAGCTGGTTTAGAACTTCAACAACTCTGGTTTCAGGTGCTTAGCTAGTGATTTCCATCACTTGAGTGACTTGAATTTCTTTAAAACCTTAGCAGAAAACATGTACTGCTTGGATATTATTCTTTGTTTAATTTTAATAGATTATAATAAGTTTCGGTCTTAATATTAGGTTGTTGTCATTTCAAATTTTAGACTTAAAATTTTTTAAAAAAACAAAGTATTAACATTTTAATAACAAATTCAATTTAAATAAAAACATCTGATTTTAAATAAAAATCCATTTTTAAGAATCTTTTTTTTATCCACCCTGCCCAAAGGTATTTTGAATTTGATGTAGCATCTACCATGATGTTGACTGAAGGTGCATCTTAATACAAATAATATTTTGACCAGCTTCTCTCATCTATCAGCTTCTGCTGCCAAAGTAACTGGCATTAAAAGACATTTGAGGTTAGTGGCTCATCTGGATCTCCTCATTTTGTAGTTCCTTTTTCCACGCTGCTCTCTAACTCTACATCAGCCATCCTACAGGAAAAGGACCCACATTTCCCTACCAAAGCATGGCTTTAGCAGTGGTAAATCAACTGTTTTAATCAAAATAAGACTAGAAAAGGGTTGACTGAATGTTTGAAGTTTGAACCTTAACTCAATCCAGAAAAAGTTAAATGGAAAACACTGTTAGGAGGTATACATTTTGCAATGCCAACCTACTGGTGAAGGGCATGATGATGTAATGAACTCTGCTGTGCTCAAAGGTCCACCTGCATGGAGCTTGTCATAACTGTCCTACTCAGATCTGAACCTTAGAGTTCAGAACCTGAGAAGCTAGCATGAAACCTCCAAACTTAATTACCAGCTTGGATCTGATATCGCTGCCACCAATCAGGAATTTTAGGGCCTGATACCCTCTGGTCCCCTCAAACCTTCCCAGGGGACCCCAAGACCCAGATTCCTTGAGTCTCACAACAAAGGGGAATAAACCATTTCTCTTCCCCCTCTTTACCTCCTCTCAGATTTCCCTGCCCTGGGTTCCCTAGGAGATTCCCTGCTTCAAGTCCTTGAAACACAAGTACCGAGAGATCAATCTCTCTCTCTCCCCTCACCCAGAGGGTATGCAAAGTCAGGCTTAGTAAATCAACACAAAAGAAATTTTCCCCCTCCCTTCGTTTCTTAGCCTTAGCCAGTGAAAAACACTCAAACAGGTCTTAAAAAGAAAGCTTTATATAAAAAGAAAGAAAAAGACATAAAATGGTCTCTGTATCAAGGTGACAATATACAGGGTCAATTGCTTAGAAGAAAAAATGAATAAACAGCCTTATCCAAAAAGAATACAATTTAACACATTCCAGCAACTACACACATGTAAATACAAAAAAACAATATAAACCTATTGTCTTACTATCCTTGTACTTACAACTTGGAAACAGAAGATTAGAAAGCCTAGAGATAGAAAGATCACTCTCAGAGCTGAGAGGGTCAACGAACCAAGACAAAGAACAAAGAACTCACACCCAAAACTTCCCTCCACCCAGATTTGAAAAAGTCTTGTTTCCTGATTGGTCCTCTGATCGGGTGTTTGGTTCCCTTTGTTAACCCTTTACAGGTAAAAGAACATTAACCCTTAGCTATCTGTTTATTACAGAGCTCATTGAACGACTGGGTCTGAAAATAACAAGGATGGCGCAGTGGTTTGGGCAGTAGCATGGGAATTTGAGACCACATTCATCTCCCCACTCCACCAGACTTTCTGTGCGACCTTGGGCAAATCCCTCAGTCTTGCTGAACCTTGGCTTCCCATCTGTGAAATGGGATAATAGGACTGTCCTACCTCAGAGGAGAGTTGTGAGGATAAATACAACAGACTGTGAAGAGCTCAGATACTACAATGATGGGTGCCATAGAAATACCTGGGGCAGAGAGATGAAATAATTAAACCACCAGGTATCAAAACATTACAGGTATGATGTAAATGAATTACAAGAAGAACAGCCTCTTCCATACTCCAGAATATATTCCTTAATTTATGTAAAATTAATTTTTGCACAGAAGTGTTTACATTGGATTAATGAACCAACATAGAGCAACTATAGAAGAGTCCAGCAGATCAATAAAAATTACTCGTCTTTTTATGAAACAGACACAGTTTAAACTCCAGGAGTTAACAGATAACGCAGTTAAACATATGTACAAAGAAAAGAGACATTTAATCTCACAACCCATTGTAACAAAAGGATTTCTTGCTAGCTCAGCTTGTTTTAAATAAATCTCACTTTGCTGCCTTTCCTCAAGTAAGCGAGCAAGCTTGTGGTTTTTGGACTAAATCAAACCTATTGTAAGCAGCTGCAATTCCAGTAGCTTTAATGGAGATGTCGTTTCATACCAGAAATGAATGGGTTATTTATTTGTATTATATCAGGTTAAAACCTCCAACCAAAATTAGGACCCTGTTTTGCTAGGCAGTGTACATATGCAATGTATGAAAGAGAGGCAGTTTCTGCCTGAAGAGTATACAATCTAAACAGACAAGACAGACAAAAGGTGAGAGGAAAAACTGAGGCACACACTTATGTTCTGCCAATCTGCCCTATGGGGGTTTACACTTTGTCTGCTTGGAAGCTTCAGTGGGCACAGCATGTATCTGCCTACTAAGTAAGTGGTTATTCCCACAGGGCACAGGCTATAGCTATATCTTTGATCCCTATTGACTTCCAGGGCATTTTTAGATGTGAGTTTTTAAGTCTGCCTAGTCATAAATGGCTTTGATATCTGGAGAGAGACTGCTTGTGTGATATTTTGGTGGCGAAGCAAGCAGCCCTCCAGTTTAAATAATAGAATGCTAGAGGTAGGGCTCTTTCAATGAGCAGAACTTGACTCTGAAACAGCTTTCTCCAGTATGGCCACCAATAAGGGTAGCAGAACTTGCTGAGCTTCAGATCAAATTACCAGGCTTATATATTTGTTCAGGCTTTGTCTGGGGACAGAGGTGGGGTACTGAGTAGACAGCTGCAGCAGCACAGGAGTCAGCAAATAGAGCTGTAAACAGGGGAGTTTCAGTGGGAGTTTGCAAGGGGAGTTTGTGGGGGAGACTAAGAGAGCTAGGCAGAGGAATAGACAGGCTAGTGAAGGGAGTGTTCTGTCAGTGTTCTAGTGCCTGTTGGGGGTTTGTTTTGCTGTGGATGGTGGTGGTTTGGTTTGTGTTTCCTGGACTAACAGGTTTTAGGTGGGAAGGCTATGACCGATACAGAGGCAGCAGTGGAAGACACAATGAAGATGACTGGATGTGGAAGCTGCGGCATGTACATGATCCTGGAGGGGGTACCTGATAAGAGTTTCGTCTGCTGCCTGATAGAGCTGATGGAAGAAAAGATCCAAGGACTGGAGATGTAGGTGGAAACTCTGAGTTTAGAAGGGGGTTCAAGCAGATGATGGAGCAAAGATGTGAGGAGGCTGTAGGGAAAAGCTCAGACTTGCAGATGGAAGCAGGACCAAAGAATTCTGAGGGGAGACTGCTGGGTGAGTAAAGTGAACGGTGGAAGCATATAACTAAGAGAACCAGGCAGAGGAAACAAAGGGCTAGTGAAGGAGAAATAGAGCTCAGAAACAGGTTTGCAGAGTTGGAAAATGAAGAAGAGGCACAGTAGATGATCACTGAAGATGAGAGGGCAAAGAAGAAGAGAAGATCAGCTAGTTCTATAGAAAAAGGGGAAGAGTCAATGGAGATAACACCAAATATGAGCCCCAGGAGGATATGGGGTGAGTTGCGGAAGATTGCAAGGGGCAATAGAAATCAAGAGGACTTGCAGCCAGAGGGAACAGGGGATAGACCGGAGAATCACACTGTCACCAGGAAAAAGCAGGTCTACTTGATTGGGGACTCCTTAGTGAGAAGAATAGACAGACCTGTAACTAGAGCTGATCCGGAGAACAGAAGGGTGTTCTGTCTGCCTGGTGCTAAGATACGGGATGTGGACCTGAGGCTGAAAAGGATCCTAATGGAAGCGGGAAAGAATCCGCTGACTGTTCTTCATGTGGGAACAAATGATACAGCTGGATTCTCGCTGGAACATGTCAGTGGAGACTATTTCAGGCTGGGGAAGACGCTTAAGGAAATTGAGGCTCAGGTGATCTTCAGTGGGATTCTGCCTGTTCCTAGAGAAGGGAAACAAAGGTGTAACAAGATTACGGCGATCCACAGATGACTCAGGAAGTGGTGCTAAAAGGAGGGCTTTGGGATGTATAGCTACTGGGAAGCATTCATTTACAGAGGACTGTTCTCTAGGGATGGACTTCACCTGAGTAAGGAGGAAAATAGACTTCTAGGATGGAGGCTGGCACAACTGATTAAGAGAGCTTTAAACTAGGAATTTGGGGAGATGGTTGGGAGATGTCCAGGTAATCTTCATGCTGGAATTTAACTTTGAGAGGGAAGAAAACAAAGTAAGAGAGGATACAGCCGTGGGTAGGAGAATGGACATAAGAAGGAAGGATAGTGTAGATACCAATCTAATAGGTGATACTGGTGGTAGAATGTCTGTGCCTAATCAGGTAAAGAATGTCAATGAAGGCAAACGGCAAAAATTTAGATGTTTGTACACTGGTCCGAGGAGCCTAGATAACAAAATGGAGGAACTAGAGCTACTGGTGCAGGAAGTGAAACCGTATGTTATAGGGATAACAGAAACATGGTGGAATAGTAGTCATGACTGGAGTACAGGTATTGAAGGCTTTGTGCTGTTTAGGAAAGACAGAAATAAAGGCAAAGGTGGTGGAGTAGCATTGTATATCAATGATGAGGTAAACTGTAAAGAAATAAGAAGTGATGGAATGGATAAGACAGAGTCTGTCTGGGCAAAAATCACATTGGGAAAGAAAGCTACTAGAACCTCCTCTGAGATAGTGCTGGGGGTGTGCTGCAGACAGCCGGGATCCGATTTGGATATGGATACAGACCTCTTTAATGTTTTTAATGAAGTAAACACTGCTGCGAATTGGGTGATCATGGGAGACTTTAACTTCCCAGATATAGACTGGAGGACAAGTGCTGGTAATAATAATAATAATACTAGGGCTCAGATTTTCCTGGATGCGATAGCTGATGGATTCCTTCACCAAGTAGTTGAAGAACCAACAAGAGGGGATGACATTTTAGATTTGGTTTTGGTGAGTAGTGAGGACCTCATAGAAGAAATGGTTGTAGGGGACAACCTTGGTTCGAGCGATCATGAGCTAATTCAGTTCAAACTAGATGGAAGGATAAACAAAAATAGATCTGGGACTAGGGTTTTTGATTTCAAAAGGGCTAACTTTAAAGAATTAAAGAAATTAGTTAGGAAAGTGGATTGGACTGAAGAACTTGTGGATCTAAAGGCCGAGGAGGCCTGGAATTACTTCAAGTCAAAGTTGCAGAAACTATCAGAAGCCTGCATCCCAAGAAAGGGGAAAAAATGCATAGGCAGGAGTTGTAGACCAAGCTGGATGAGCAAGCATTTCAGAGAGGTGATTAAGAAAAATCAGAAAGCCTACAAGGAGTGGAAGATGGGCAGGATTAGGGAGGAAAGCTACTTTATTGAGGTCAGAACATGTAGGGATAAAGTGAGAAAGGCCAAAAGCCATGTAGAGTTGGACCTTTCAAAGGGAATTAAAACCAATGTAAAAGGTTCTATAGCCATACAAATAAGAAGAAAACAAAGAAAGAAGTGGGACCGCTAAACACTGAGGATGGAGTGGAGGTTAAGGATAATCTAGGCATGGCCCAATATCTAAACAAATACTTTGCCTCAGTCTTTAATGAGGCTAATGAGGAGCTTAGGGATAATGGTAGGATGACAAATGAGAATGAGGATATGGAGGTAGATATTCACACATCCGAGGTAGAAGCCAAACTCGAACAGCTTAATGGAACTAAATTGGGGAGCCCAGATAATCTTCATCCAAGAATATTAAAGGAACTGGCACATGAAATTTCAAGCCCATTAGCAAGAATTTTTAATGAATCAATAAACTCAGGAGTTGTACCGTATGACTGGAGAATTGCTAACATAGTTCCTATTTTTAAGAAAGAAAAAAAGGTGATCCAAGTAACTATAGGCCTGTTAGTTTTACATCTGTAGTATGCAAGGTCTTGGAAAAAATTTGAAGGAGAAAATAGTTAAGGACATTGAGGTCAATGGTAATTGGGACAAAATACAACATGGTTTACAAAAGGTAGATCGTGCCAAACCAACCTGATCTCCTTCTTTGAGAAGGTAACAGATTTTCTAGACAAAGGAAATGCAGTAGATCTAATTTACTTCGATTTCAGTAAGGCATTTGATATGGTTCCATATGGAGAATTATTAGCTAAATTGGAAAAAATGAGGATCAATATGAAAATTGAAAGGTGGATAAGGAACAGATTAAAGGGGAGACTACAATGGGTCATACTGAAAGGTGAACTGTCAGGCTGGAAGGAGATTACTAGTGGAGTTCCTCAGAGACTGGTTTTGGGACCAATCTTATTTAATCTTTTTATTACTGACCTTGGCACAAAAAGTGGGAATGTGCTAATAAAGTTTGCGGATGACACAAAGCTGGGAGGTATTGCTAATACAGAGAAGGACCGGGATATCATACAGGAAGATCTGGATGACCTTGTAAACTGGAGTAATAGTAATAGGATGAAATTTAATAGTGAAAAGTGCAAGATCATGCATTTAGGGTTTAATAACAAGAATTTTGGTTATAAATTGGGGACACATCAGTTGGAAGTAACAGAGGAGGAGAAGGACCTTGGAGTATTGGTTGATCATAGGATGACTGTGAGCCACCAATGTGATATGGCCGTTAAAAAAGCTAATGCGGTCTTGGGATGCATCAGGCGAGGTATTTCCAGTAAAGATAAGGAGGTGTTAGTACCGTTACACAAGGCACTGGTGAGACCTCATCTGGAATACTGTGTGCAGTTCTGGTCTCCCATGTTTAAGAAGGATGAATTCAAACTGGAACAGGTACAGAGAAGAGCTACTAGGATGATCCGAGGAATGGAAAACCTGTCTTATGAAAGGAGACTCAAAGAGCTTGGCTTGTTTAGGCTAACCAAAAGAAGGCAGAGGGGAGATATGATTGCTCTTTATAAATAGAGGGATAAATATCAGGGAGGGAGAGGAATTATTTAAGCTTAGTACCAATGTGGACACCAGAACAAATGGATATAAACTGGCCGTCAGGAAGTTTAGACTTGAAATTAGATGAAGGTTTCTAACCATTAGACGAGTGAAGTTCTGGAACAGTCTTCCAAGGGGAGTAGTGGGGGCAAAAGACATATCTGGCTTTAAGACTAAGCTTGATAAGTTTATGGAGGGGATGGTATAGCTTAATTATGGCACTTAATTCATCTTTGATTATTAGCAGGTAAATGTTCCCAATGATCTGTGATGGGATATTAGATGGGGTGGGATCTGAGTTACTACAGAGAATTCTTTCCTGGGTGCTGGCTGGTGAGTCTTGCCCACGTGCTCAGGGTTTGACTGATCACCATATTTGGGTCAGGAAGGAACTTTCCTCCAGGGCAGATTGGCAGAGGCCCTGGAGGTTTTTCATCTTCCTCTGCAGTATGGGGCATGGGTCACTTGCTGGAGGATTCTCTGCACCTTGAGGTCTTTAAACTATGAGGGGAGGGCTAGCTCAGTGGTTTGTGCATTGGCCTGCTAAAGTCAGGGTTATAAGTTCACTCCTTGAGGGGGCCACTTAGAGGACTGGGGTAAAAATCTGTCTGGGGATTGATCCTGCTTTGAGCAGGGGGGTTGGACTAAATTATCTCCTGAGGTCCCTTCCAACCTTGATATTCTATGATTTGAGGACTTCAGTAACTCAGACATAGGTTAGGGGTTTATTACAGGAGTGAGTGGGTGAGCTTCTGTGGCCTGCATTGTGCAGGTCAGACTAGATGATCATTATGGTCCTTCTGACCTTAAAGTCTATAAAATGGGTGATGTGGAGAGTCTTCAACCCTCTTCCTGCAAACAGTTAAGCATATGTTTAATTTTATTCACACAAACAGTCCCATTGTCTGTGTTAAATGGGACTGCTCACACCAGCAAAGTTATGCATGAGTTTCCAGGATCAGGGACTTAGTCTGGGTGGTATTCAGGGAGACTTTCAGTACTGGACACTGGTCCAATGTGTATGTTGTATAATCCATACATGTTCCCAGGTATGTATGTTAGGTAACTCTGAATAAATATATAACAGTTTAGACAGTGAGCATGATAGAAACTCTGTTCAGAACTTAAAACTATAACCTTGAAGAAGCCATGATTTTAGGCATATGAGGCATTTTGATTAGCTAAGACTTACATTTCTTTCATCAGCAGATGTTACTTGCTATAGAAAACTGTGCTGAATTATGTACATTGTTTGTATGATGGGAGATAACTGCTATCTACATGGGGCTGACGTGGCAGCATTTAGTTCCCTTCTCAAAGGAGCTTGAAAGCGTGGTTCCAAAGCAGAGAGAGTCTAAGGAGTGGCTAATTTGCTAAACTGGTTTCTTTTATCAGTGTTCCTTTTCTGATATTCCACCAGGATCCAATATCAACAAGGGAAATCCACAGCTCAGCAGTGGGAGGGTGTTGCAGATTTAGGGAGTCTTTTGATTTTACTGTAATGTTTGGTGAATTTGGTTAAGATTTTGGTTAAAATTCTTTCCTCATCTTCCCGGCTGTGAAGAGACTCTTCACTTTAATTGAAGTGCATTGCTGATCTATTCAGCCACAGAGATGGTAACTCACACTCCTGAAAAGATATATGAAGTACAATGAGTTGTGATTGTACTCACATTACAAACTCAGATAGGAATTTGGCTTTTAATTATTAGACTCATACCTAGAAACCCCAGTTAAGATCAGGATCCCATTGAGATAAGCAACTGTACAGATGTAAGAGACGGTTTCTGCCTTGAAGAGTTTATACTTTAAATAGACCAGAAAAAGTGTAAAAGAAATGCAGTTTTATTATCCTCATTTTGCAGGTGGAGAACTGACTAATTTAAAAAAAAACATGAGAGAAGAGATTTTAGTCTGCTTTTTCTTTTTGAATTTAAATATTGCTCAGTAGGACTGAAAGTCAAACCACAAGATCATTGTAGCAGTGCATGAGAGATGGAAATGAAACAGAATATGAAACCGACCAATCTATTATTATTACTATTACAGTAATTTTACGGTAACACTTAAACATGAAAACTAGTCTACAGGGATAAGGGATTAGCTGAGAATAATGGCACAGAGTGGGCCAGATCCTTGTCTCCCCCAGTATGCCCACACCCCACTCCTGCAGCACGAATTGACAAAGCAACAGGGGATTCCTTCAGCATGTGGGAAACCCCAGCTGATGCAGAGTGGGGTGTGCTGGTTCTATGTGGTCCCTTCCAGGTACAGGAGGTGCATTGGGAAGGGGCATGGCTGGAGTGTTCTGGGCTCTGGAGATCCTTAGTTGCCTGGTCAGCCCCTTGCGAGCAGTTGACAGTCAATGTAAGTTAGAGACATTGTTCTAACGTATGCTGGGGAGTGAACTGACCATGGCTGTTCTCAGGTTGTGGGAAGCACTAAGGTGTCTGTATGAAACCTTTGCTCACAAACTTTGTGTCCTGCACTTTGCATACACACAGAACAACCGGACCTCATCTCCACCTTCTTGCTTCCTTTTCCTTATCTGATGCAATTCCCCATGCCAGCCATTTGGTGTCACCAGCAGTCATCATAACACTCCATGTCATGAACATCTGTATTTTAGAGGCTTACATGGACAAAACTTGAGATGTTCATCCATCACTTGTTTGTTTGCCGCTGCCTTCTTAACTTCAGGGTGGCAGCATCTGTGAACCTGCTTATTTTCTATCTGCTGCAAGCCCCCCAATAAATATGCTGTTACTCCCTAGAAGGGTTTGCACCTGTTAATCTCCGCATGAGCAGTTCTCACAGCCTTCCTCACATGGACAGGCTGCAGAAAATAGGCTTGGGGTTCTGCTGACATGGGTAGGAAATGCAGACATGGCTGGAGCTGGGGACAGCAGAAATCCTACTTGGTAGGAAGTAGCAGAAAAGAGCTAATGCTAACCAAAGGCTAAAATTATAATGGGGCAGGGACACTAGCAAAATAGCCGTATCTTCGGAGAGGGTGAATTATTGCATGTGCTGATTTATCCTCAAGGACTGCGTCCATCCCTGTGTTGCTATACATTATACACCCTTAAAAAACATTTCAAGGGTGATAACCATGCAAACTCTGTTTAACTCGTTCACTCACCACAACAAAGAATGTCGGTTTGCTTCTTTCTGTACCACCAGCGCCGCTATCTCCTAATTCTTAAGCAGTGGAAACATCAGAGGCAATCCTGGTGCAGTTAAAGTCAATGGCAAAACTTCCATTGACTGCAATAAGGTCACATCTGGTGTCTTTGTACGTATGTCTTTCTCCTTCTCTGTTTCATCCTGCTTTTGGGTCATCACTACTGCATTGCATATCTCTTGGGTATCCTTGTCCATCAGAGGCAATTTTGAGGCTCTCAGCCTTGTACTAGGTAAGCCATTTGTTCTGATGTACAATCTCAGACAATACTTAACAGTACCACTTGTGATGTGTGAAAATGGATTTTCACTTAAGTTACAAAGAGCTAATTACACTGCTGCTGTAAAAATGCTAATTGGTTAGTGTAATATCCCATTTTCCCTGGAGCTGAAAATACTGACATGATAATTTCACATTTGTTTCAGAGATGTTCTGCAGGCGAATAACTTACAGTGAACTCCTTCGAACACACAATGCAGAAATGCAGCAATTGGAATTCCTGACCTATCACTCCCCAATCAAAATAGGTACAATTACATCAATTACTATTTTAAAATGGTGCTAAGCTGCCAGACCTGCCGACTGATACAAACATGAGTTGGCAGAAGCCAATTAAAGCAATTGTGTAATTAGAAATGCATCTGTTATTGCTGTCAGTAATTGTATGCTTGGAACTGTATGTGTTGATGTGAGTTCATTTAAATTTATTGAAATAATAATTCTGATTATATCATTTATTTAGCCTTGTGGAATTTGCTTGCATTTTCAAGGCCCTGCCATTCTAACTATAAACAATTAAACATTAAATGGAAACTGGTGAGGTTGGTAGGCTACAGAACTCACTGCCAGTGTGTGTTTGGGCTGCAGGTGATACGTGAGCATGCTGTTTCCCATCTTGTTTTGTTGGTTTGCTCCTCTCTTGTTAGCAGGCAATACATAGATGTATCAAAATGATACACTGAGAATTCTGAGAATTTAAAATTGTGGTGTGGTACTACTAATTATGTGGTATGGTACCAAGAGCCTTGTGTGTGGTGTCTTTTTATTATTTAAAGTTAAATAACCCCTGCCCCCAACTCCCATTCAAGTCAATGGAAAGACTTCCTTTGACTTCAGTGGAAGTGAAAGGGATCTGAAATTCTGGTCACAAGAATGCCACAGACGTGCATAATGCAGGAAGAAGATGGTCTTGTGCTTAAGGGACTGGTCTGGGATTCGGGAAATCTGTCTGTTATCTCTTTGCATTCCAGTAAGTTAAGTTCCTCCATCTCCTGGACACTAGCAGCTGGAGCTTTGTGAAACCACAACAGACAGTCTCTCTGCAGTCACTTACGTACCCAGTGCTGTAGCAGCAATTGCGGGGAAAGGGCTGCTCAGCTCTTGCAGAACTTGGGCTGGAGCATGCTTAACGCAGGTGGGCTCTCCTGGTAATTTAGCTGCCAAAACCAAACAAGTCTCTACTGAGCATGTGCAAACTGCCGTTTCACAGAAGCTTATAACTCTGCATATTTGGACAGATTGTCATGGGGCAGAAAAAAGCATAGCCCCGACACTAGGGCATCCTGCTGCCAAATTTCAAGTCCCAGCTCCAAAACATGGGCGTACTAGAGCTTCTCAATAAAGCAGCTGTAAGAATTTTTTAACTTGGGCAAAATAATGTATTTTTCTCTGACCTCATTCTAAGAAACAGCTGATCTGTTTTTACTGAAATGTTTGAAAAAAATCAGCCTAAGGCAGACACATGGCATGGGAAATTTCAGTCCAAATGGTTGAAATTTGGCAGTTATAAGCAACTGAAAACAGGGTCTTATAATGGAAAGTGTTAACTAACCTTTATGGGTGGCACCGGCACAACCATCTATTTTGTATTATTGAGGGGGGAAACTTTCAATGGCACAAAGGGGATTTAGGTGTCTAACTGCTTTGGATGTGAAATGAAACTCTACCAAGCTACCTCCCAGACTTTTTTTAATATGAGTTGGATGTCAAACTCTCTGCTGTGCCTTTGAACATAGCTCCCAATAATGGCTAGTATCCAGGGAGATCTAGAGTCAGGCTGCTAAAGAGTTATCTTCTACTGAGTATCTGTCATTCTGTCTGACATCTTGATCCTTTACAAGACACAGAAGTTGATGTATGCGCTGGGTCTATGTCCATCTCCTGGCAAATTCCCCCAAATAAGCCTAAATATGCATTTTGAAAGACAAACAAATGTGCACACGAAGTATGCTTTTATGAATGTGTAACCCACTGGTCAGTGCATGGTGTTGCCCTCCTGCCTGAACCACAGAGGCTATGCATTGCTGAACAGCTGAAGCAGTAGATACTCATGGTTTTGAGTATGAAGTCCTTGGTTAATTCCTGGGTGTATTGACCAAGACTGCAGTGATCACATATACAATTCTTTGTTTGAATCCACATGCATATTTTGCATGAGCTACTGAGAAGCCTCTCTTGGAAAATATGCTCTATGTCGTCTTGATTAAGAGACTCATAAAAAGACTAACAAAAAAGCCTAGATCTGACAAGTGCTGTTGCATACAAATCAGTATGAAGAAAAGAGTCCAGTTCAGTAATCCCTGACTGTTCAAGGAGTTTTGTGGCATGTTAGTAGTGTAGCTCCCATCTGTCAGTGGAAGTAGCTCAGCTAAATCCCTACTTGCAACTTTGAATATGGCCCCAAGGGCTTAAATGATGATGACCGACCAAATGCCAGAGTATAAGCAAATCTTGGTTCTGCCACCACATCTCCCACAATCAAGTGGACTGGGGGGCTGAGTGAGAACAGGTTTGGATGAATCCTGTCACCTATTTTAAGTGTAGAGTAGGGAGCATTGCTGCCATGTTCTGCGAGGCTTCTCACAGATGAGTGTCACTGATTTTCCCCAAGCATCCTGCCCTGAATAGTGGAGGCTTTAGCACTTGGATCTGAACAGGACTTGGCAGCTGTGGCAGATGGGTTCTGGAGGATGGCTGGTGGAGGGACAGTTGGATGGGGAGTATGTGGAGAATCTCTGTGTAGCTAGGTGACAGGTGGCTGAGGGGTACTGTGGATGGCTGGAGGCTGTCTGAGGAGGTAATTGGTTGCTGGGCAGAAGCTGATGGGACAGTAATGGGTGTCTGTGCAATGGGTGAGGTTCCTGTACGGTGTGTAGGGGCTGGATGAGATCTAGCTTGGTATTTGAAGGTTGTTTAGGGAGGTAACTGATTGGGGGCTGCTCCAGGAGAGCTGAGGTCAGGGTGCTGGGTGGCAGGCAGCTGGAGGAGGGTGCCTGAGGCCAGAGTTGGACTCCTTACCTGTCCCTGGGTTCTGCTTGCTGCTGCTGCTTCCTCTTCCAGATCCATTGGGGGAGCAGCAAGTAGGGAGGCATGGGTCTGCCTGACCTGTGTTCTGTGTAGGATCAGAGTGGATGGGTGTGGGGTACAAATTTATGCCACTTTTACACTCCCTGACCAGGAAGTGGAAGTGCCCTAAAAATGGAGAGACCACAGGTGCTCGAATCATGGCCCTGCCCCCCCTGCTCACCACAGCCCCTGCCCTCGCACCACCTCTTCTCCCCGAGCCCCTGCCCTTGAGCCGCTCTGTCTCCCTGAGCCCCCTGCTCATGCACTGCACCTCCTCCCGCAAATCCTGCTCATGCACCTCCTCTTAAGAGTGAGGGGGCCTGGTAGGATTTCCAGGTATTTGGTTTTTGACCGGAAAAAGGGGACCTGTGCACTGTCCGGTCAGTACTGCTGACTGGACACCAAAAGTCCAGTTACCGCAGTAACTGCAGTTGGCAACTTCCGCTGGGAGGGCAAGAAGAGCAGCTGCTGCTGAAGGAGCTCAGGTGATGGAGAGAAGCTTACTATGAGGAACTGGCTCTGGCAGAGAGGTAGGTACTGGCCCCAGCCAGGGGAGGGATCCTGACAATGTGTGGCATTTGAGGAGTTGGGCTGGTGGCCGGGTTTACTGCCTATGCTGCCCCATCCTGCCTTCTCTGATTCCCAGGGCCCCAGCTCTCTCTGTCCCCTCAGTCTGGGGACCAACTCCTGCTTCTACCCTACTGTGCCACTATTGGGCAGGCGGGCAGGCTTCATGTCAGCTTGTACCAGCCCAGCTCTGGAAGTGGCAGGTGAGCTCTGGGAGAGAGGGAAGTGAGTGATTGGGGAGGGGGAAGAGACACACTGGGAGGCCTGTAGTGTCTGGTTTTGAAAAATTGGAAAGTTGGTAACCCTACCCCTGGTCCCCCTGTTCTGGTGCCCCTGTCACAGCCCCTAGGACTAAGTAGGGGCTAGTTTGCTCCTGGCACAAGTTAGAGTTGCTTCAGGGCTGCTCTGATCCTAAAGGGGCCAATATAGCAGCGAGGGCTAGTTAGGGCACAAACCTGTGTGCATACCCTCCTGGAGCATGCCCCCTATATCTGGGGCTGCCTTGGAATCAATTGCATGGGTAGGACAGATTTACAGCCTTTGTGCATTGCTGGAGTTGTACAAATGGGCTATAGCCAGGGCCAGAATCTGACTCATTGCATACAATCACGTGCATAAACATCATTTAAAAAAGGCAGCCTGTTCCCCACCCTTTGAATCTCAGAATTCTTGGCCAGGCAGGGCCCTCTGAATATTCCATGAGATCTTTGATCTGTAAATTTTGGCCTTGGGTAGGCTTTCTGATGTTTCAGTGTGTGGTCAATTTATAATGTAAAAGTGAAGATAAGCCATAGCGAACAATAGTTTCCTGCTATTAAATCAGACATTAGCACACTTTATTTCTGATACTCCATTTTCATTTATCTTCAGTTTTCAATTTATTCTGTTAATGCACATTTCTTCATTGTCATGGCAGTCATGCACTGAGATCTATGTGCAAAGCAGAGTGTAAATGATTTGCTTACCACCATCAAAGTGCAAAAAAAATATATTCTTGATATTATATTTCTTGTTATTGAGTTACATATCTGTACATTCCTCTCCTGCAAAACCATTCACATTGCTGTACTTTTGGGAGGTAAGTCATTTCTGCATTAAAATCGGTGTGTAAAATACAGTTGATGGTAGATTTTCCTTCCAAAAGTCAGTGAAATTCAGTATTTGGTAATACTGAAATCAAGGTCAGAAAACGTCAGTTCTTTTGGTAGCTTTTCTACAAACACAAGAAATGTATTGTGTGATAATTATTATAGCTCTAAAAAGCATCGAGACACGTAATTTATCATTGTGCAGACTGGGCTGGATCCATCCCTGAGTCAATGCCACTGGCAGCCATAGGGACTGTTTTGGTCCACTGTTACTATAAGCGAGTGTGTGAATGAAAAAAAGTGGCTTCACAGCTATTGTTATTTGAGTTAGCTAGATTCAGGCTACCTCGTGTAGGTCTATGCATGCTGCAGCCACACATCTGATTGCACTGTAGACATGCCTTGGGTCAGGAGACACTGATTCTCTTCCTGGCTCTGCAACTGACCTGCTGTATGACTTTGGGCAAGTCAGCTACCGCTCTGTGCTTGTTTCCCCTCCCGCCCTTTTCTGTCTTGTCTACTGGTTTATATTGTAAGCTCTTTACGGCAGGGACTCTCTCGCTCATGTATCAGTGTCTAACAGTGAGGCTCTGATCTCAGCTTACACCTTTAGTTGCTATTATAATACAACTACAGGCCTGTCGACACTCACACTTAGTTTGCGGCAGGCTGGGGTGTATCTCTACCCCACACTAACCTGTCATACACTTGGTGTCTGTGTGGACCCTGCTGCCGCACGCTAAAATCTCAGTAGTGTGCTTTAATCTATGCCAGTTTCAGGGCAGGGTAGATCAAAGTGCATTATGGAGCTTTTAGTGCATGGCAGGCTAGTGTATATTTATAGCCCAGTTTGCTGCAAACTAAATGTATAGACAGGCCCTCAGAGCTGCTGCTACAACATGTGCTCCTTGGAAGGAATTTTCTCTGCAGTGCAGCCCCTTTGTGTTCTCTCCAGTACAGACCATGGCTTAAAAGTCACAATCTGTCTCTTACGTTGCATCAGTGTTTCCATTGAAAACTTCCATTTTGGGTGGTGGTTATGATCATAATGAGTTACATCTGTATAGTGGCTTTCATCCAGCAAGAGGCCAGCAGAGAAACAAAGAGATGACTATGTATGATCTTTGAGTTTTCTTTTTGGTCTTTGAAAAAAAAATGTATTTAGAACAAACATAAAATTCTCAGCCTCTCATTTCACAGGGCTGAAGTTATATTTTCCCTTTAAATAGCACGAATCACATAGGAGCAGATGTATCACAGGTTTACCATTTTGGAGATTGTTTTTAATCTAGGGACCATCCAAAAGATAGACAAGGTAGTTAGGTGCCTCAGTTTGCATTCAGCTGCTTATAGGTGGCACTGGTAACTGGGTAATTTAGCTTAATAATTTCCATGATAAGCCCTGTTTCAGTTGTTTATAATTTTGCCAAACTTTGACTCTTCAAGCGGTATTTTCTGTGCAGGGCGTCTGCCATTTTTTTGGAAAGTTTCAGCTAAAAGTGTTCAGCTGCTCCCTAGAACAGGATTATAAACCTCTGAAAAAATGCAGCTCACATTTGCTCGGGCAAAACTTGTTAGAGGCTGCATTATTTTCAAAGATTGCATCTGCAGTGAACATACTCCAACACCACACAGGTCCCACATGCTGACGAGAAGGCGCACGTGTCATCTCCACAGAGCAATGGAGCATACTTCATTCGGGGGCTGAGCAGGACATCTCCTGCAAATATGCTGTTGCCAGCGCCAGGGGCTTGTATGGTGCCAGGTACCAGAACCGAGAGCAGGGTGTCCCTTTGTTAGTGCCCAGGCATCATGGAGAAGGAGGAAGCAGTCTGATCTGAATGCAAAGGAGTGAAGAGAGGGCAAGGGGGAGACTGGGAACTGTCAGGGATAAGGAGCAGAGGGGAGAGGGAATGGCTGGGGATATAGGGACAAAAGGGTCTCTAACCACTCGAGAGATCACTCCTTTCCAGAACTTGCAATTGAACCTAAGATTCCAGAATCTCAATATTCCTCTGAGGTCAGCAAAATGCCAGTGAGTTTTACAGCTAAGTGTCATCTCCCACTAATGGTTAGTCCTCACGGAGGATATCGGCCTACTACTATAATCAGTTATTCTGTTAACTCGAGGGGTAGAGATCTGTGCTGCGGAACTGAGGGTCCCAACTTTGCTAATAAGCCATGTGAGGATTACCATGTGTGGTAATAAACCACATGATGGATTTAAAAAAAGCTTTACAATATATTTAGGCCATTACATCCGCACCAGAGAAGGGCATTGAGTGATTTATCCACTTAAAAAGTGAATTAACTCACATGCTTACAACATGCTTCACTTCAGCTATTGGGACGGAATATCTTGTTTTTCTTGAGCGTTGTGTGGAAGGTGTGCAGCCAGACTAAAGCACCTGGCAGGTTAGCACAGAATCCTCACTGATACTGCATATGCATGTCAGCCCTAAACCGTCACAACTTAAATCTCTTTCAAAAGCAAGCAGCTGTTTCTTTCTCTGGACAACATCTACCAAGTGTTTCCATTACTAAGGCTCTCTTCTGTTTTCTCAGAAATTTCTCAATTTTGGGGCTGAAAATTTCCCAGCCAAATTCCTGTGCAAAGGTGAATTAAAAACCTGGGTGAAAAGATTCATCATGTAACTTTTTGCATTGAATATTTTTTTTCAAAAACATATATGAATAAAGTACCTAAAAGGAGCATTTAGTGATGTGTACAATCAAGGTTGCATAAACTCTTTAATTTTAAGAGGTCACTTTTGAGCTGCTTAAGTGTTTCAATTACTTGTAAGGCTGAAATTTGACAGGCTCAATCTCAGTCCAGGAGTAGCATTGCTGGGAAAGCTTGAACAAAACTGGTTCATCCATTTTTGAAAACAGGGCAAAAATATTCTTTTCCTGCTGTAGAAGAAAAAATCAACTTCTGTTTAACAGCTATCATACCTCAGCAGTTTGTGACAGAAACTTGGAGTTTGTCAGAAAGACACATCTTTGATGAAAGAACCACTCTTCAGAGTCCTGGAGAAAATAGATTGTGACTTATTAAAGATGCAAGAGTTTAAAAAGAAGTCTAGGATGCTCACTGAGGTTTGTAATGTGATCTCTTAATGGTCTGCCAATAACTCAATTCTGTTTCCTTCTCTTGGATTATTGTGGATGTGTTTGTTTCTATGGCTAGAGGGACATCAGCAACTTAAAAATCTCACTTCTGTTGTAAATGTTTTGTCTATTACAAGAAACAATGAGGATTATCACTGAGAGGCTAGAAATATTTTTTTTTTCAGTTTTACTTTGCGCATTTGACAACACTTGTTGTTGTGTTCAGTTCATTGTTGCCCCATCTAGTTAGTCAGTCTCCCCTGACTGTGGGTTGTTCTCACAGCAGTTGATTTTAAAAAGAGGAATATTGATTATAAAACCACATAACTTGTTGGGGACAGGGGACTCAGTGGCAGGTATGACACCTGAAATTCCTCTTAGCATATTTTGAAAACGTCTAGATTTCGAGCTGATATAAGACATGGCCGCAGGCTAAGCCACTATCAACACATAGGTCAAAACTGCCTGCTTGAGTTCAGTGACTATGGTACTCGCTAGGCAGCATATATGTATTGTAATGACCCTGCTGGCTCATTCCTGGGCACTATTAACTCTCAGTTCAACAGCCAGGCAGTGGCAAGCTCCAGAACGTCTGGAGTACAGGGAAGGAAGCAAACTTGAGAGGGAGATGGAGACTGTGTGAGAAGAGGAGAAGCAGCAGAGCAGAGAAGGCAGCAGATGGGAGCTTACAGTGGAGGAAGTTGGGTATAGGACTGTCTAGGAAGTGGGGCTGAAAGGTCTGAGATCTGGGCGGAGATGCATGCTGTTTATGGCCGGGGGCCAGCAGTAGCTATAGCTACGGAACACTGGTCTGCAGACAGGACAGTGCAGATGACTGGACTGCCCCTAGGGGCTGGATTAGGAACTCCTTTGTCATAACTAGTAAAGTACCTGTACCTGGGGTATTTGCAGCGTTTATTTCTGGCAGCCCCAGCGAAGGAATCCTCAGTTATGCAAACGTGTGAATGTTTTTGGGAACCCAGAGAGGGTTAGAGCCTGCAAAGGGGTTGGAGGTTACCGTTGCTGGGAGTGCTCTCATAGTGGCATGCTTAGCTCCCAGAGAGGACATGTCTTGTGTCAGTTCAACAGCAACACTTCCTGCTAGCCCAAGAACAGATTAAATAAGCATCAAACACAGCTCCAGGCTCAAGTGTTACAGAAGTGAAACTCCTGTGAGTTAAGAGGTTTCAGTTGGGCTATTTGTGAAGAGATGCAGATGCTATTTTGCTGCACCACGGTTACCACCTGCCCTGTAGTCACTGGATCTTGCTCTCCTTTTGTAAAGTGGGACAAAGCAAACTGCCCGAGGTGTGGGAGTACTGTGCACACTGCTGGGTCCCCCTCCTGCAGCACTTCTTGTCAATGCTACTCGGCTCTTTGCTTGTGTATATCATGCAGAGCAGGCAGACGAACAAGGCACTGAACCAGCAGAGCCAGTGTGTTGGGGGCACGTTGCTGTCATGTTGTCTGGCTGATGCACAAAGGAAGGCGAATTGAGGGGGTTCAGGTGGTAGAGACACTGGCTGAGGATCTGCCTGCAGGGAGGGAGGAGTAGCATCAGACTATGCAAGCTCTCAGTCCAAGCAATATTTGTAGAGCAGCCCTCCAAGGTATATTTGGAGTAGCACACCAGCACACCAGCGGTCTAGACAGGTGAACCTGACCAGTCATATTTATGCATGGGTAGGAATGAGCCAGCAATAGGGATTAGTATGCCAGGCAAATGGTTGCTTGTCAGGCCCATTTCAGGCCTTGGTAGGAGGCAGGTAGTTGGCTGGCAGATGTACAGAGGAGAGAAGTGGCTGTGGGGTTGTGGGGTGGCGGCCCTGTCATAAACAGATAGCTAAGGGTTAATGTCTCTTACTCCTGGAAAGAAGAAACCTGAAACACCTGACCAGAGGACCAGTCAGGAAACAAGACTTTTTCAAATCTGGGTGGAGGGAAGTTTGTGTCTGAGTCCTTTGTCTGGTATCTGTCCCTCTCGGCTATGGGAAGGATTTCTCTATTTCCTGCTTTCTAATCTTCTGTTTCCCAGTTGTAAGTACAAAAAGATAGGTTTGTTTTTTTGTAGTTACATGTGTGTAGTTGCTGGAGTGCTTTGAATTGTATTCTTTTTGAATAAGGCTGTTTATTCATATTTCTTTTAAGCAATTGACCCTGTATTTGTCACCTTAATACAGAGAGACCATTTTTTATGTATTTTTCTTTCTTTTTACATAAAGCTTTCTTTTAAGACCTCTTGGAGTTTTTCTTTAGTGGGGAATTGAGTCTGTGCTCACCAGGGAATTGGTGGGAGGAAGAAGTCAGGGGGAAATCTGTGTGTGTTAGATTTACTAGCCTGACTTTGCATTCCCTCTGGGTGAGGGGGGAAGAGAGATTAGCTCTCGGTACTTCTGTTTTCCAAGGCTGGAAACGGGGAGGGTGGAATCCCTCTGTTTAGATTCACGGAGCTTGTTTCTGTGTATCTCTCCAGGAACACCTGGAGGGGGGAAGGGAAAAGGTTTATTTCCCTTTGTTGTGAGACTCAAGGGATTTGGGTCTTGGGGTCCCCAGGGAAGGTTTGGGGGGACCAGAGTGCCCCAAAACACTCTAATTTTTTGGGTGGTGGCAGCTTTACCAGGTCCAAGCTGGTAACTAAGCTTGGAGGTTTTCATGCTATCCCCCATATTTTGGACGCTAAGGTCCAAATCTGGGACTAGGTTATGACATGGTGCCAGCGGTGGGATGTGGGAAAGATAGAATCCAGAAGCCAGTAGGAATATTATATTTTTCTTTTCTCTGCTAGGGGCTTTTAAGCAGAGAGAAACAGTTTGGTTTTAAAAGGAACCAGAGAGAATTTTTTTTTCCTCTGCTCTCTCTTGCAGTTGTGGCTTGCATATTAAGCAAGGAACCATTAAGGAACTATTATGGATCTTTTGTCAGACAATAGCACTCCCATTAGGGGGCAATTACCAGCACTATACACATGCAAATAAAGTGTTTTTTCTGGTTTACTTTACATTTAAAAGATTAGCTAGAGGAAGAAAGGGAAAAAGGCACTGTTGCTAGGCAGACCCCAGGAGGCAACAGAGAACCTGCAGTTCAGACAACAAACACCAGAGGGCACCCCAACACAAGAAAACAGGAACCATGACTTCCAAGGAAAAAAGGGAGGCAGAAGGACAATTCAAAGAAGCTGAACACAGACGACAACTGGAAATAAAACAAAAAGAGATGGAACTAAGAGAAAGAGAAAGAGAGGCATCCTACAAAAGAGAACAAGCAGCCAGAGAGGCGGCCTACAAAAGAGAGCAAGAAGCCAAAGATGCAGACCACCAAAAACAGCTGGAACTCCAGAGGGAGGCCCACCGACAGGCCATGGAATTAGAAAAGGCTAAGCAAAACACAGCCGACCCTAACAACCCTGCGCCAATGATTGTTCCACAGCACAGGAAATTTCCCACCTACAAGGCAGGTGATGACACTGAGGCCTTCTTGGAAAATTTTGAAAGAGCCTGTATTGGATACTGCCTCTCTGAAGACCAGTACATGGTAGAATTGAGGCCGCAGCTCAGTGGACCTTTAGCAGAGGTGGCAGCTGAAATGCCTAAGGAGAACATGAACGACTATAAACTTTTTCAAACCAAGGCCAGATACAGAATGGGGATAACCCCGGATCATGCCCGTTGGCGTTTCAGAACCCAAAAGTGGAAACCAGATGTGTCTTTTCCCAAACATGCCTACTACGTTGGGAAAAATTATGAGGCCTGGATATCAGGACACAATGTTAAATCCTTGGAAGAACTGCACCTCCTCATACAAATGGAGCAGTTCTTGGATGGTGCTCCTGAGGACATAACACGGTACATACAAGATGGAAAACCCAAAAACCTCGCTGAGGCGGGGGAGATTGGAGCCAGATGGATGGAAGTGGCAGAAAGCAAAAAAGCTACTGTCAAGGGGAACGAATACCCCAGGGGGCACACCGACCATAAACCCTACAACCGAGGACAGCCAAAAACCCCACCTACAACCCAAGTAAAGCCACAGACACACTATTCTTCCACCTCACCAGTCTCCAGTAACTCACCTCGACCCAGTGACCCATCAGATGGAAGATGCTTTAAGTGTAATGAACTGGGACATATCAAGGTCAACTGTCCAAAGAACGCCATCCGAGTGCAGTTCATTACACCACCATCACCCAAAAGATCCCCAGGCCCAGATGCCTCTCAAATACCCTTGGAGTGAAGGGAAAATTTGAGAGTGGGTGGAAAGAAGGTTACTGCGTGGAGAGACACGGGGGCACAAGTGTCAGCTATCCACCAATCCTTCGTAGACCCCAAATTCATCAACCCAAAGGCCCAAGTGACAATTTACCCGTTCATGTCACAAGCTGTAGACTTGCCTACAGCTGAACTGCCTGTCCAGTACAAAGGCTGGTCAGGAATGTGGACTTTTGCAGTCTATGACAATTATCCTATCCCCATGCTACTGGGGGAAGACTTGGCCAACCAGGTGAAGCGGGCCAAGCGAGTGGGAATGGTTACACGTAGCCAAACCAGGCAAGCTTTTAGACCCATTCCTGTTCCTGAGCCGTCCACAGACGCCCCGTCTGTGTTACCAGAGACCCAGACAGAGGTAGTGGACCCAGATTCCATGCCAACCACTGAAACAGCCACAGCGCCTCCAGTCCCAGGCCCGGAACTGGAACAGCAACCAGCACCAGCAATTGCAACCACATCTTCAAACTCAATGCCAGTGGGCGCCAGCGAGCCAGAACTGGCAGAAGCAACAGACAGCCATACCCAAAAGGCTCAGCCAGAGCCTGAAATACCCTCAGGTGCACCAGCGGAGAGCGGTTCACCAGCAACGGAAACAACCCCATCACCTACATCGCTTCCAGAGGGACCAAGCCCAAGTCCACAGTCTGAGGAAGAACTGGTGACCCCAGCCTCAAGGGAACAGTTCCAGACTGAGCAGGAAGCAGATGACAGCCTTCAGAAAGCTTGGGCGGCGGCATGGAGCACCCCACTGCCTCTCAGCTCTTCTAATCGATCCCAGTTTGTTATAAACCAAGGACTTTTATACAAGGAGATTCTTTCTGGTGGATACCGGGAAGAATGGCAGCCGCAAAAACAGTTGGTGGTTCCAACTAAGTACCGGGGGAAGCTCTTAAGCTTAGCCCATGATCATCCCAGTGGCCATGCTGGGGTGAACAGAACCAAGGACCGGTTGGGGAAGTCCTTCCACTGGGAGGGGATGGGCAAGGATGTTGCCAAGTATGTCCGGTCTTGTGAGGTATGCCAAAGAGTGGGAAAACCCCAAGACCAGGTCAAGGCCCCTCTCCAGCCACTCCCCATAATTGAGGTCCCATTTCAGCGAGTAGCTGTGGATATGCTGGGTCCTTTCCCAAAAAAGACACCCAGAAGAAAGCAGTACGTACTGACTTTCATGGACTTTGCTACCCGATGGCCGGAAGCAGTAGCTCTAGGCAACACCAGGGCTAACACTGTGTGCCTGGCCCTAACAGACATTTTTGCCAGGGTAGGTTGGCCCTCTGACATCCTTACTGATTCAGGATCTAATTTCCTGGCAGGGACCATGCAAAAACTGTGGGAAATGCATGGGGTGAACCACTTGGTTGCCACCCCGTACCACCATCAAACCAATGGCCTGGTGGAAAGGTTTAATGGAACTTTGGGGGCCATGATACGTAAATTTGTCAACGAACACTCCAATAATTGGGACCTAGTGTTGCAGCAGTTGCTGTTTGCCTACAGGGCTGTACCACATCCCAGTTTAGGGTTTTCACCGTTTGAACTTGTGTATGGTCACGAGGTTAAGGGGCCATTACAGTTGGTGAAGCAGCAATGGGAGAGGTTTACGCCTTCTCCAGGAACTAACATTCTGGACTTTGTAAGCAACCTACAAAGCACCCTCCGACACTCTTTAGCCCTTGCTAAAGAGAACCTAAAGGATGCTCAGGAAGAGCAAAAGGCCTGGTATGACAAACATACCAGAGAACGTTCCTTCAAGGTAGGAGACCAGGTTATGGTCTTGAAGGTGCAACAGGCCCATAAGATGGAAGCATCATGGGAAGGGCCATTCACGGTCCAAGAGCGCCTGGGAACTGTGAACTACCTCATAGCATTTCCCAATTCCTCACTAAAGCCCAGAGTGTACCATGTTAATTCTCTCAAGCCTTTCTATTCCAGAGACTTACAGGTTTGTCAGTTTACAGTCCAGGGAGATGATGTTGAGTGGCCTGACGGTGTCTACTATGAAGGGAAAAAAGGCGGTGGCGTGGAAGAGGTGAACCTCTCAACCACCCTGGAACGTCTGCAGCGGCAACAAATCAAGGAGCTGTGCACTAGCTTCGCCCCATTGTTCTCAGCCACCCCAGGACGGACTGAACGGGCATACCACTCCATTGACACAGGTAATGCTCACCCCATTAGAACCCCACCCTACCGGGTGTCTCCTCATGCCCAAGCTGCTATAGAACGGGAGATCCAGAACATGCTACAGATGGGTATAATCCGCTCATCTACCAGTGCATGGGCATCTCCAGTGGTTCTGGTACCCAAACCAGATGGGGAAATACGCTTTTGCGTGGACTACCGTAAGCTAAATGCAGTAACTCGTCCGGACAACTATCCAATGCCACGCACTGATGAGCTATTGGAGAAGTTGGGACGTGCCCAGTTCATCTCTACAATAGACTTAACCAAGGGGTACTGGCAAGTACCGCTAGATGAACCTGCCAAGGAGAGGTCAGCATTCGTCACCCATGCGGGGGTGTATGAATTTAACGTCCTTCCTTTCGGCCTTCGAAATGCACCCACCACCTTCCAGAGGCTGGTAGATGGTCTACTAGCAGGACTGGGAGAATATGCAGTTGCCTACCTCGATGATGTGGCCATTTTTTCAGACTCCTGGCCCGAATACCTACTACACCTGGAAAAGGTCTTTGAGTGCATCAGGCAGGCTGGACTAACTGTTAAGGCCAAAAAGTGTCAAATAGGCCAAAACAGAGTGACTTACCTGGGGCACCAGGTGGGTCGAGGAACCATAAACCCCCTATAGGCCTAGGTGGATGCTAACCAAAAGTGGCCTGTCCCAAAGTCAAAGAAACAGGTCCAATCCTTCTTAGGCTTGGCCGGGTACTACAGGCGATTTGTACCACACTACAGCCAAATCGCTGCCCCACTGACCGACCTGACCAAAAAGACCCAGCCAAATGCAGTTAAGTGGACTGATGAGTGTCAAAAGGCCTTTACCCAGCTTAAGGCGACGCTCATGTCTGACCCTGTGCTCAGGGCCCTGGATTTTGACAAGCCATTCCTAGTAACCACGGATGCATCTGAGCATGGTATAGGAGCAGTTCTCATGCAGGAAGCAACATATCACAACTTCCATCCTGTCGTGTTTCTCAGCAAGAAACTGTCTGAGAGGTAAAGTCACTGGTCAGTCAGTGAAAAGGAATGCTATGCTATTGTGTACGCCCTGGAAAAGCTACGCCCATATGTTTGGGGACGGCAGTTCCAGCTACAAACTGACCATGCTGCGCTAAAGTGGCTTCATACTGCCAAGGGGAACAACAAGAAACTTCTTCATTGGAGTTTAGCTCTCCAAGATTTTGATTTTGAAATTCAGCACATCTCAGGAGCTTCTAACAAAGTAGCTGATGCACTCTCACGTGAGAGTTTCCCAGAATCCAGTAGTTAAAAAGTGTTCTTAAAATGTAGAAGTCTGTTAGTTATATACTTAGTGGTATATGTAAAGGTGCATGTGTTGTATTAATCTGTTTATTTTAAAGTTCTAGAAGGAAATTGCTGCCAGTGAGCTTCCCCACTGTCTGCAATTTGGGGGGAGTGTCATAAACAGATAGCTAAGGGTTAATGTCTCTTACACCTGGAAAGAAGAAACCTGAAACACCTGACCAGAGGACCAATCAGGAAACAAGACTTTTTCAAATCTGGGTGGAGGGAAGTTTGTGTCTGAGTCCTTTGTCTGGTATCTATCCCTCTCGGCTATGGGAAGGATTTCTCTATTTCCTGCTTTCTAATCTTCTGTTTCCCAGTTGTAAGTACAAAAAGATAGGTTTGTTTTTTTGTAGTTACATGTGTGTAGTTGCTGGAGTGCTTTGAATTGTATTCTTTTTGAATAAGGCTGTTTATTCATATTTCTTTTAAGCAGTTGACCCTGTATTTGTCACCTTAATACAGAGAGACCATTTTTTATGTATTTTTCTTTCTTTTTACATAAAGCTTTCTTTTTAAGACCTCTTGGAGTTTTTCTTTAGTGGGGAATTGAGTCTGTGCTCACCAGGGAATTGGTGGGAGGAAGAAGTCAGGGGGAAATCTGTGTGTGTTAGATTTACTAACCTGACTTTGCATTCCCTCTGGGTGAGGGGGGAAGAGAGATTAGCTCTCGGTACTTCTGTTTTCCAAGGCTGGAAACGGGGAGGGTGGAATCCCTCTGTTTAGATTCACGGAGCTTGTTTCTGTGTATCTCTCCAGGAACACCTGGAGGGGGGAAGGGAAAAGGTTTATTTCCCTTTGTTGTGAGACTCAAGGGATTTGGGTCTTGGGGTCCCCAGGGAAGGTTTGGGGGGACCAGAGTGCCCCAAAACACTCTAATTTTTTGGGTGGTGGCAGCTTTACCAGGTCCAAGCTGGTAACTAAGCTTGGAGGTTTTCATGCTATCCCCCATATTTTGGATGCTAAGGTCCAAATCTGGGACTAGGTTATGACAGGCCCAGTCTAGGAAAACTAAAAGGAATACATTTAAAAATATGCGTTTAATAAACGTTACTGGACCTAATTTTCCATTGCCCTGTCCCTTGTCCAGTCGTATACAACAGTGCAAAATGTGCTCAAAACACAACTAAAATAAGCAAGGTAATGATTCACTGTTCACTGGTATAACTAACTGCACAAGAGTCAGGGAAATGGGGAATTTGTCCTGTAGACTTGAATTGTCTTTTGTCTGTTTCTTCTTTATATTTTTAATTTTTGTATTCTATTGAAGCAGCATCAGGCTTAGACATCAAGGTTTGCATTTCTTCTGGATGCTTTTTCTGCTGGAGAAGCCCTGTAATAACTTGACACTACATCTTCTCCCAGTTACAGTAAGCTGGCTGAGCTTTTATGGGCACTGTTTTTCAAAAATTTACTTCTGTTTTCCTGTAGTTTTACTCACAGCTTGTGGATTCTTAGTACTTGTGCCCATCTGCAAGATGTCCTCTTTGAGCATGTGTTAAATTTGCCCAAGAACTGAATAGACACTTGGCACTTAAGTTGTGGGCATGAAACAATAGTTCCCTAATGTACAAAGTTGAGAACCCCAGCAGTAAAGGCACTGTCAGTGATATTTATTTAAAGGCATTTAGGCTGGAATACATTGTTCTGCAGGGACCTAAAAACTGAATGATTCTGAATATTTTCAATTGGAATGGAATCCATATGCATTTGGAGGACAAAGGGAAAAGGATATTTGTCATACTGAAAGCTTGTGCAGTGGACATTTTTTTATAAAAGACACAACTTCTATTAAAGTTTATCCTAACCTCACTTTTATCTAAATGCACTGCTTGCTGAATTGTGCTTCTATTGTTGTGAGCACTGAGATGAGGAAGAGTCAAGTTATAAGTAATTTAAGTATGAAAATTACCTTGCAAGAAATAATGGGATCTAAGTGCAGTGCTACCCCATGGTGATGGGCTGGGATTCGTTCAAGGCGTATTATGGAACGTAGGCTGTAATTTGCAAAGACTTTGAAGGGAAAGTGATCAGATGGCTGTAATCTACTAAGTGCCTTTGTAATTAAAGCACCAAGCAACAAATGGTGAATTGGAAAGATCACCAAATGTACAGGTTAGGGCTGTCAAGCAATTAAAAAAATTAACTGTGATTAATCGTGCCATTTAAATGCCTGTTCTCCCTTTCAGGTGACATTGTAAATAAGAAGTGGGCAGCATTATCTCCCATAAAGGTAAACAAACTTGTTTGTCTTAGGGATTGGCTGAACAAGTAGTAGGACTGAGTGGACTTGTCAGCTCTAAAGTATGTAATAAGAAGACCCTACGCTTGTAAGTTGCACTTTGACAATAAAGAGATTGCACTACAGTACCTGTATGAGGTGAATTGAAAAATACTATTTCTTTTGTTTACAAATATTTGCACTGTAAAAAGATAATTGGAAATAATAATATAAAGTGAGCACTGTACACTTTGTATTCTATGTTATATTTGAAACCAATATATTTGAAAATGTAAAAAAAAACCCTAAATACTTATAAATTTAAATTGGTATTCTATTATTGTTTAACAGTGTGATTAAAAGTGCAATTAATCACCAATTAATTTAATTGAGTTAATCACTTGAGTTAACTGCGATTATTTGACAGTCCTAGTAGAGTTATACAGAAACAAGATATGGCCTGGTGGGTAAGGCATTGGACTGGGGCTGAGGAGATCTGGGGTTGCTCCCCAGCTCTGCCAGAGACATACTGTATGATCTTGGGCAAGTCACTTATCTTCTCTGCCTTGGTGTAATAATAGGATAATATTGCCTTTCTCTCATCCCTAGTTTGCCATGTCTTTTAGATTGAGCTCTTTGGGTGTGCACAGCAGCTAGCACTGTGGTGGTCTTGATCTCATTTGAGGCTGCTAGTTGATACTGTGACACAAAAATGGTAAGTAAAGTTGGAACTTTACTTTCCCCTTTTGTAGCTCACATGTACATACAGCTTTATGCCCTCTTTCAGATGAAAGGGTAGCCTGTCTAATAGCAAACATGGACTTTTTCCACTGATGTGGTTGTTTATTTTCCTCTAAGCTTTTCCCTTCCCCCCTGCTTTCGATGTTTGCATTTGGCTGCCCTTAGTTAGGGCAGTGGTTTCCAAACTTGTTCTGCCACTTGTGCAGGGAAAGCCTCTGGCGGACCTGGTCGGTTTGTTTACCTGCCGCGTCCACAGGTTCAGCCGATCTTGGCTCCCAATGGCCACAGTTCGCTGCTCCAGGCCAATGGGAGATTCTGGAAGCGGCGACCAGTACATCCTTCGGCCCGCGCCGCTTCCAGCAGCTCCATTGGCCTAGAGCAGCGAGCCGCGATCGGCCGGACCTGCGGATGCGGCAGGTAAACAAACCGACCCGGCCCACCAGGGGCTTTCCCTGCACAAGCGGCAGAACAAGTTTGGGAACCACTGAATTAGGGTATAGAGCTGCGTTTGCAATGCTAGAGCTAAAGGTTGTTTCAGCATTTCAGGGTGTTATGATCACTTTACTGTAAAAAGCCCCTGCAGGCTGATGCTCAGCCTGGAAGGGAATTTTATTATAAAACTGAAAGATGAAGAAAAAAATAAGTTTTTTTTGTTTTGTTTTGTTTTTTTAAATCAGCCAAGAGGAACAAATAGCTATATTTGGCTCCAGATTTTTTTTTTTTGCTTGTGTCTGGAGGAAAAATGACTGATTTCTACAAGCTGGCTTTTCCCAGGCACTAATTCTTTAGCCCTCTTGGCACCACACTTATTGCACAGTCTTGGGGTTACATTTTCCACTCACATGGCAAGAAACTAAAGTGGAACAATCCATATGTGGTGTCCGTTCACATGCTATACGGATACTGCTACTCTGGGCAAATGCTCTTCATTAGCTATGAAAGGATTATCTTGACTGCTGGCTAGTATCTAACAAGTTTTCTTGACAGGAAAAGGGAATTGCATATTGTAAATAAAACTGGTTGAAAATTTGAATTTGAAAAATATGATTTTGGTGAAAACAAGTTTTCGTAGAAAAATGTAGTTTTTATTACATCTCTGAAGGTAGATTTTAAACCAAAATTAAAATGTTAATTTGTTTCATTTTGAATTCAAATGGTCACTTTTTAAGGCCATAATGTTCAAAATTTTAAATTTTAATTTCTCACATTCCCCTCTCTTTTTGGCACTGAATAGTGTCCAGGGATTTTTCACTTTTTCCATTGAAATATTTCCTAAATTGGAGAAGTTCTGAAAAATTAGAGTGGCAAAAGGGAAAATGAAAGTGTAAAATTTTTTCCATTTTCTAAGGCTATGTCTATACTACAGCCTAGGAAGGAGTACTGTGGAAAGGGATCTGGGGATCATTGGGGATTACAAAGTAAATATGAATCAACAGTGTTACACTGTTGCAAAAAAAAGGCAAACATTATTCTGGAATGTATTAGTAGGAGCGTTGTAAGTAAGACACAAGAAGTAATTCTGCTCAACTCTGTGTTTATTAGCCTCAACTGGAGTGTTGTGTCCATTTCTGGGCACCACATTTCAGGAAAGATGTGGACAAATTGGAGAAAGGCCAGAGAAGGGCAACAAAAATGATTAAAGGTCTAGAAAACATGACCTATGAGAGAAGATTGAAAAAAATGGGTTTATTTAGTCTGGAGAAGAGAAGACTGAGAGGGGACGTGATAACAGTTTTCAAGTACATATAAGGTGGTCACAAGGAGGAGGGAGAAAAATTGTTCTTAACCTCTGAGGACAGGACAAGAAGCAACGGGATTAAATTGCAGCAAGGGAGGTTTAGGTTGGACATTAGGAAAAACTTCCTGTCAGGGTGGTTAAACACTGGAATAAATTGCCTAGGGAGGTTGTGGAATCTCCATCACTGAAGATTTTTAAGAGCAGGTTAGACAAACACCTGTTAGGGATGGTCTAGATCAGGGGTGGAGAACCTTTTTTCTATCAGGGTCACTGACACACAGAAAAAATCAGTCGTGGGCCACACACAGCCCTGAGGGGTTGCAGAGGTTCAGGGCTTCCACCCGCAGCGGGGCAAGCTGGCGCTAGCGGCGCCAGCCTTTTGGGGGGGTGAGGGCACAGAGGCTCAGGGCTTCCCCTAGGCTCTAGGGTAGGGCCAGAAATGAGGGGTTCAGTGTGTGTGGGACGGGGCTCCAGGCTGGGGCAGGAATGGGGGGTTAAGGTGCAGGAGTGGATGTGGGGTCTAGCTGGGGGTGTGGGCTCTGGGGTGGGGCTGGAGATGAGGGGTTTGGGGTACAGGGGGGCTTTGGGCTGGGGCAGGGGGGTTGGGTGTGGGTAGGGATGCGGGCTCTGAGAGGAAGTTAGGGTGAGGGAGGAGGTTCCGACCTGGGACAGGGTGTACCGGGTGTACAGGGTCCAGCCGGGCAGCGCTTATCTCAGACGGCTCCCAGTCTGTGGTGCAGCAGGGCTAAGGCAGGCTCCCTGTCTGCCCTGCTACGTGCTGCTCCCAGAAGTGGCTGCTGTGTCCAGCTCCTAGGCAAAGGGGCTGGGGGCTCTGTGTGGTGCATGCTGCCTGCAGGCACTGCCCCCGCAGCTCTCACTGGCCATGGTTCCCCAGCTTCCCTGATCACCCCTGCACCTAGGGCCCACCAGGGACATGCAGGTCACTTCCAGTTGCTGCAGGGAGCTGATCGGACTTTTCACAGCCTGGGAACCCTCCCCCCTACAGCAGGGCAAGCTGGTGCTCATGGCTTCAATCCCGTGGGGGGCGCTGAGGCTCAGGGCTTCTGGTCTGCAGCACGGAGACTTGCCACGGGCTGAATGAAATGAAGCAGGGGGCCGGATCTGACCCATGAGCTGGAGGTTGCCCACCCCTGGTCTAGTACAGGGGAGTGGACTAGATGACCTCTCGAGGTCCCTTCCAGTTCTATGATTCTATGATAACTTAGGCTGCTCAGAGGTGTGAATAAATCACCTTTCCGACATAAGTTACACCGACATAAGCACTCGTGTGCACGGCGCTATGTGAGCAGGAGAGAACCTATGTATGTGGGTGAAGAATGAGGCCCATTGAACTTAATGATTTTAAAGGATCAAAATGGGTAACAACTTTTCTGTCTGTTGCTAGGCACGTCTATCTGGAACCAGGGACCACAGAAGCCCATGAAGGAAAATAGCAAAGCAAAGAAAGTTGGCTGAACTTTCTTGAGCCTCAGGAAAAAGGATTTGTTGTGGTTCGAGGAATGAGTGAAGGTTTAGGCTTACATATATTTTATCTGAATGAGTTCACTCAACCCTACTCTAAAGCCTGGCTTGAACCCTGTACCTGGTAGTGTAAAACACTTGAGGATGAGTCCAGACTGGAACATGCCGTCTGTATGAAATACATGGTGAGGTAAATGGCAGTGCTAGAACACTGGCCGGTTGAATATTAACCACTTGGGTTTCAGAGTAGCAGCCGTATTAGTCTGTATCCGCAAAAAGATGGGTTGTCCATCTCACATCTACATTAATGCATGAACACATGTATGTATCACAGTAGCCAGCTCTGACTGAACTATTCCAAGTCTCAGGTCTGCCTTCCGAGATGGTAAGCACATCAGGACTGATCATTTTCTGTCTCCAATCTGTGCTGTGCACGGAACGATGGCATTGATCCTTTGCTGTAGAGAACGGCTCCTATATTTTGAAGAAGAAATACAGAGTGCATGGATCCATCTTGCTTTGTTTAAACATAGATCATATATAGTGACAACTATTGGTTTTAATCTGGTTCTGAAATGTCATGTTCTCAGCTGGTGACCACATTGACCTGAGCTTTGTGTCTGGTCTGTTTCAAGGAGGGGTTGTGATGGCCTGTGACTTCTTGCCTGAAAAATTTACCTTGGCTAATAGTCATTTCAACTCCTTTTCTCAGGACAGACAGTATTTGCCTGTTCTGCACAGGAATACTGATCAAGGATTATCTCTTTGGGCCTTCCTTACACATACAGGGCAAGTCAAATACCTGGAAAGGTCCCACATCAAATTAGCATAACATTCAAAAAGAATTTGACTGGTACTTGGGAGAAAACAAGGGCACAAGGCAAATATAAATGTGCCTTAATTGCTCTGTTAAACCTGATTTTTGGCTTTCACGAGTTGAGCATCATTAAAGTTGTCAGTTTCTTTGGATATTCAGGAACCTCAGTCTAAGGTGCATTGTAAATTCATCAGTCTTCACAAATAAATATTAAGTGCATTATTGATGTGCCCTGCCATAAATATCCCTCAGGTTCTCTAGGCAAGGTTCTTTTGGTGACCCCTTGACTTGTTTAAAATATTATGGAAAAGACCATTGATACATGCACTGCAGCCACGGTTTGTTATGTATTAAACTATTTTTCCCTTCTAACTGTCAAACGATATCATAAATTAAGGCTTGAAGTCTGTCAGTGTACCCCTTCAAAGTTAGCAGCATTGTCAAAGCCATAGAAATTTTCCATCTTTCCCGATGCAAATAGGAGTGGAAGGTCTATAATGTCATAGCAGTTGCAAATGGTAGCAGAGATACTGTAATTTGTATTTCAGTAGCACCTATTCATCACGTTTATTATGGCAGTGCCTAAGAGCCAACCAAGAATGTGGCCCCATCATGCTAGGCACTGCACAGACAGTAATAGATGGGCTGATAATCTAAATAGACCAGATACACACAGAGCAGGAGAAATGATGGAACCTACAAGCAGAGTGAAAAGTGAGATGGCAGAAAATGTTGTGTAAGTTCCATGATTTTTTGATGGGTTTACTTTGGAGAGTAAAAGGGGTAGATACAGAGTGAAGCAGAGGTGAAGAGATGGTCAGGGAAGGAGAGGACTGTAACAAACAATCGATTAGCACAGGCCAGAGAAAATCAAGTCAGAATGGTAGAAAGTTATCTGAATGAATGTCCAGAAGTCCCTGCTTTGGCTGCTTCTGCTCCTATGGGCTGGAGTCTCTGGATAGCTGCTCTCTGCAGTCCCCCCTCGCCCCCCGGCTTTATGGTGGTGATGATGGTCGGGGATGCGTCACCAAGACAAGGGAAGGGTGGCAGCCAAGTCCAGGTCTCCCCAGGCCCAGTCCAGTGCCTTACCATAAGATGATCGGTCTTCATGATTGCTGTACAGAATTAGTACCGCAAACAAATGCAACTCATTCTTCAATATGGAAATCTTCTGAAGATCACTCCACCACTTATCTGTTCTGTATGGTCACTGTACAGCAGCAAACAGTGGCTTTCTTGCTTAGAGGGGCATGATCTTGTGGTTAAAATAAAGGGCATTGGTATTTGTGAAAGAAAGCAGGTTGGCTTACTAATAACAGACAGATTGAATTAATATAATTGCTTTGTTTCCCCACAGAACAAATATAGCATAAGGAGCAGCAATGCAAGATTCCACCAATATGCCTCAGACTGCAGAGGAATTTGAGGATTTTACTCATTAGCCTCTGAGGCCTTGCAGGAAAAGTTACAATTTGGATACAGCTTTTAGTGACGTGGCCATTTGTCTAACAGGAATTAGAATGAACCCCCTTCCCTGACTGTTTCACATAGAGCACCACTCAGTAGTAGATCACAACTGAGACACTTCATATCCACTTGTACTGCATTGAAGGTAAACAGATCTTGTCACATTTTACTTTCCAGTAAGTTTAGTGCCCTGTGCATTTTCACTTCATCTGCCTGCTTAGTATGGTAATCAGTTATATACCATCCTTCTGCTTGGATTCAGTTCCTCCCAGCAGGGTTCAATCACTCACCTGGGATTTCGCTCAGACAAAACCTCACAAACTGCTAGGAACTGTGACTTTTTCAATGTAATCCTTACTACTTATAATGTCAAGAAAGGGCAAAAAGCCTTCTGCAGTTGGGAGTTTTACTACAAAAAGTCTTAGACTATAGTTATAAAACGTTGCCTTTAAATCCAAGTGCACCTTGGGTGTACTTTTTCCTGTTTGATCGATTTTTGAATTAACTTTCTTTCCTTCCCTCCCCCTTTCTGTACAAAGATGACAAGAATATAAAGTTAATTCTAGCTCGGTGGGAATCTATGTTTAATGTCATCCTGTATTCATGGACTCTAGTGTATTCCCACTGTATAGGTTAATTCAGATTAGCTCAACAGTTCCAGACACTGATGTTCACAAGTAGGCAAATCTAATTCAGATAGCCTGGTGCAGTTCTATTAGTGCAACTAGTCAAGCATTAAATAACCCCCAACCCCAGTTTAAAAAAAAAAAGCCTGTGGCTAAAAAATGCCTAGAAACCAAGTGTTGGCTTTTCTATGTAGAGATTCAAAATGTACAAAACCAGTATTCGCTTTATCTCGCCTATTTCCCCCTCTTCTGGTACATAAACCTGCAAGTTACATGGGAAAATGCAACATACCTGGAACTTTTGTTTCCTAACAATAGGATCTCAGGAAGGTGAATGAAATCGTGGATACTTTTTAATTTACAGCCAGCATAGGGAAGATTTTGGAATACAAGCTCCCATTGAAAATCACTAGAACTGTGCCTATAAATCACAAATGCTCCTCTTAAATTAAGATGGAGAATTAAAATACTGCAGATTTGTTCATGTTAGTCTCTGATGCAGTTTGATGCTTTGTGCATGCTTGTAGGGCAATTAGGCTTTAATAGATATCATGGCAAAGTAATTTTTATATTAACTCTTGACCGACCGCACTGAGGGCACACAGCACAGATTTCTATCCCAGACTCCCTTCAGATTATGGTTTGGGCCCTGCATGATGGTTAGTGGGCTAGATCCTGAACTCCTGGTGGACAAGATCATACTGCAATGTGAAAGTACTGGCTAGGACCAGGAAAGAAGAGGTTAAATAGTTTTCTCCATTTGTTACATTAACTTTTAAAAATGTTTTGTAAAGCTTCCTGGCACTTAGTGACCCTGGTAGCACTCTGGAGTTGGCAGGCCCAGGCTGGCGCATGTGGGGCAGGGTGGGTAATCAGGAGTCCCCACTAGTCTGCAAACACAACTCAGTGCAGGCTGAAGCTGTTCTAACTTGTTCTGTGTGCCCTCTGTGGTGTGGAATCCCCCTGCCTTTGTAGGGGAAATGGGTCTGCCCTCTGCCTCCTCCATGGGAGGGCACCTCCACCTCTTACTTGATAGAAGACTTCAGAGTTGAAATCTATAGTTTGGGTGGAGTATTTCCACCTGGGGGCATCCTTGTGATAATTAGGTCTATAAATTTACCCTCCTGATATAATTCAATGAGTGTGTTAAAATCATGCCTGGTAAACAAGAAAATGTGGGTCCAGAAATTAATGAGCCAAAAGGGATGTGTTGGATATTAAGGCCAGTTGGTGAACCAGATAATGAGGGGATGGGCTATTCCACCCATCACTCCCTTTTTGGGTCCTTAAAGGAAGAGATTTTACGGGGAGGGGGTGGGAGGAGGGATATACTGAAACAGATGAATTCTGCTGGAGTGAGCTTCACTATCATGGCTGCCACCCTCACCTTTCCTGGGATGCTGGGCCTCCCTCATCTTGACTGTGAGAGGTGTCCTGACCAGACTGGGCTGGTTAGAGTGATGCAGATGACATCACCACCCAACGGCTCCAGCTGAATCCCAGACACTGCCTGAGATGAAATGGGATTGGACTTTAGCAACAGCTCCAGCCCATCTCAGCTAACTTCTCTCTTTCCCAAAGAATGCTTATTGCTATCTTTGATGCCATCTAAGAGATTTGTAAAAAGGAAACCCTTATTTAATACTTTATATTTCAAATGCTTTAACTTGTTTCCCTCCTTTCCTGTATCTTTACTAAAAGGTTAAAAGGATTTTTAATGGTGTGTTTGCCATGGTACTAAGCAGGTGGAGGTCTTTCTATACCAAACCCCAAAACTTGCTTGTTGGACAGTAACTGGATTATGTGAATATCTTTGGTCCATTTATTCCATCTAAATGAATACAACAGACAATAAGGCCTACAGCTATTTGAGTCCTGTGTAGCTTAACCCCTGCATGAAGCTTCAATGACTTCAATAAAACTTTGTGGAGGAGCAAGATTTGTTAGCAAGGATGTTCTTCAAGGATTGGGGCCTATGCTTCTCTGGCTACATATGGAGATATGAGTTATCAGACCATACTGCAGTTTTTCCTTTGAACTCTTCTGCAAATGTTAGTTGGGTTAAAAGCAAAGTGAGTGCAACTTCCTATGCTGCTTTTGTTACTTTTTCACTAAAAAAGGACTAATTGACTCTAACAAAATTTTATAAATAAAATTTGACCGACACATAGAGACAAATTCTGCCTGTGGATGCATGCACATACCTTCAAATCAAGTTAGCCATGTGCATGCATCAGAGGGCAAAATTTTCCCTTTAGGGACTTGGCCTATATAACTTGGAAAATCAGCCCTTGTGCAGGCACACAAAGGAATTGTTGTCAGTAGTGGAGGGTGGAAAGAGGTGGAGAGGCGCATCCAGAGGTGGAATATCAGCAACAGCATTTTATTCTAGCAGTGAATATAAATGGTTGTAATTTCCTCTAACTTGTACAGAGCTGGAGGCAAATAGGATTTGGCCCTAGGAGATTTACATTTTGATGCTTCTGTTAATACAATATGACCTGGAATGATGAGAAATATGAAATAGCATCTGTCTAGTTTAAATATATTATTCAAAATCCCCTGGAGTTCATTATGAATTTGCATAGTAGTATTTCTATGGCATGTTTTCCCAACTTAGGCTAAAGCTTGTCTGTGTGGAACTTTCTTGGGGGGTAGTTCAAGACTGTGGAACAAAATCCCACAAGACCTAAGAGCTCCCACAAACCTTATCACTTTCCTCTCGAAGTGCAAGGTTCACTTCTTCAACTAAGTGTTGCTAATGTAAACAGTATAGGTAATATAGAACACTACAGTCTCCAAATGATTTCCCCTGAGGTGATAAAGAGAATCACACTCGATAGGTCCTAGTCACATGGCTTAGTGCACTTCTGCGGTGCTCTCAAACTACAGTGCTGGAGGCTGTACAAGAATCTGAATAGAACAGGGTTAAATTCTGCTCTGACTCAAATTGCGTACCACCCAAATGAAAATGTGGACAAGATTTGGTCATTAGTTACTCCTAATAAAGGAAACTAATATAAAAATGCCGATTCTGACTCTGATAATGCGATGGGGTCCTGGTTTATGAATAGGACTCTGAAGCACTGTAGTAATACAAATATTAAATATTAACTATAATGACTCATTGGAGAATAAGCCTGACTCATATTGCTCTAAACGTCACTTCCTGTGACCTCTAACATCAAAGTGGTTGCATGGGGATTTAAGCCAATGCAGAACTTGTCCCATCATATATAAGATCTGCTGTCCTCCTGTGCCAAGCCGAGGGCATAAAAAAGGGGGTGTTTGCTGCCCCCTCTCAATTTCTTCTTACTACACATGGTCAGAGTTGGAGTACTTGTTGTTCTTTAGCTTCAGTTCGCCAGCTTTTTAAACATTTGTATTGTGGGTGGTTGTAAATAGTTAGTTTAGTCTTAGTGTAAGTTAGTGAAGTTAGTTTAGTTTCTGTAATTTCAAGAGAGTAGGGGATTTAGGATGAAAAAAAATCACCAGGGTTTAGCAGGGTGCCATGAGCAGCACCGTTATCCCAGTCACAGCTAGGCATAACAGCTGCTTAATTTGTCTTTGAGAAGGGCATGTGAGGGACAAGTGTTCTATTTGTACCTCCTTCCCTACCAGAACTAAGAAACTGAGGGATTTCCACTTAGAAGTCCACCTTATGGAGAAGACAACGCATCCCTCTTTTGAATTGGATTCCAATAATGAGACGACTGACTCTGTGTCAACAAGGAGTGTCTCTCTGATTGCTCCAGCTTCTAAGCACAAATCCAAGGGGGAAACACCGTTCTTTGTCCTCCCTAGCAGCCTCCTCAAAGTGCTCATCCAACTCCGACAGACAATGGAAATCCTGATCTTCGGTTTTATAAGAAAGTTTCCAGAAAGTCCTCCCGTGCTGAGTCAACGTCTAGTCATAGACACAGATGCTCAAGTGTCTCCCTTGCTGCCAGTATCCCCTCCCTCGAGACTGGAGATTGGTGCGCTGTCCATGATTTGCACTATGCTCATTTTCACATGGCAATACATCCTGACTACAGGAAGTGTCTTCGGTTCAAAGCAGGCTACAACTACAACCAGTACGTGATGCTTCCCTTTGGGTTATTGTTGGCTCCAAGGGTATTCACCAAATGTATGGTGGTAGTAGCAGCCCATCTGTACTGTCTTGCATCCAAATATTTTCTTACCTAGATGGTTGGCTAGTTCATGGAAGATCAAGCACTCAAGTCCAAAACAGCAACCTTGTCACCTTGTCAGCTGTTCTCTCATCTGGGCCTGAAACTAAATATAGACAAATTAAAGTTACAATCAGTGCAAAAGATGCAGATGTTAGTGCCACAGCCACCCTGGTGTACCTCCCTATCCACAGGTTTCAGTCCATAATCTCTCTGTCCAAAAGCCTCAAGTCCAACCCATGGACAACAACTCACTCCTATCTACAACTACTGGGTTACATGGCCTCATGTACGTACATGACTTTACATGTCAGACTTCACCTCTGCTGTCTGTGGACCTGGCCCCACTTGATATATTGACTGAACAGGCATTCACTCGACATGCTGATTTGCATACCTGGCCAAGACAATATTGGTTCATGGAACCTACATCGGCTCTCCATCTGGTCACCTATAATTTTACCCCTAGATGAGGCTCTCCTGTCTCAAAACCACAGCAAGTCTCTGAATCCCAACCTCCAAACTCTCCACTTCACTGCACAGAAGATGTCTGGTTCCATACTCACAATAATTATGCTCCCGTGATGGTCAAGCCATCTTGGTAAACAGCAGAAAGAATCCATCAGACTCACATATGCAGCAAAGGGGAAAAAGTTTTTGGTCTGGGTGCAGGACCGGTGCAAGGATGTTTTGTGCCCTAGGCAAAACTTCCACCTTGCGCCCTCCCCCACCCTGAGGTGCCCCCTTGTGGCAGCTCCCCATCCCCCACCCTCTGCCCTGAGGCACCCCCCCAGCTCACCCCTGCTCCGTGCATGAGCACGAGCACCCCAAGCACACTGTGGCTGCTTCACTTCTCCCACCTCCCAGGCTTGTGGCGCCTAAGCTGATTGGCGCCGCAAGCCTGGGAGGCGGGAGAAGTGAAGCAGCTCACCCCTGCCCTGCCTCCTCCCCGAGCATGCCGTGGCCGCTTCACTTCTCCCGCCTCCCAGGCTTGCGGTGCCAATCAGCTTAGGTGCTGGAAGCCTGGGAGGCGGGAGAAGTGAAGTGGCCAAGGTGTGCTCGGGGAGGAGGTGGGGCGAGGTGAGCTGGGGCGGGGAGTTCCCCTGCGTGCCACCCTCCTCACCTTACTTGCTGCAGGCGGCCGTCCCTGTGCTCCCCTGCCCCAGCTCCCTCCGCCTAAATGCCAGCGGTGACCAGGGCGGCTGAAGATCCGGTTGCTGCGGTCGCTGCTGAAGAAAATGGCGCCCCCCAAATGCCAGCGCCCCCCAAATGCCGGCGCTCCCCAAATGCCAGCTCCCTAGGCGAGCGCCTAGGTTGCCTAAATGGTTGCACCAGCCCTGTCTGGGTGGAATCTCAACAGTTATAACCAAATCACACTGTCTTTCATTTAGTTCTTTGAGAGCCCACTTGGCTTCCATCTCTGCAGTACATCCACCAGTGGATGGTTTTTCTATCTTTTTTCACCCCTGATCTCCAAATTTCTAAACAGCTTCATTGATGTCGACCCACCTGTGTGACTGATCTGGTACCTTCATGGATCTAAGTGTTACCTTATCCGGGTTAATGGATTCCCCCTTAGAATCTCTGGCAACAACTTCTCTGCCACTACTAACTAAGAAGACTGCATTCTTAGTTACAATCACTTCTGCAAGGAGAGTTTCATGGCTTCAGGCTCTTCTAATGGATCCTCCTTTCACAGTCTTCATAAAGACAAAGTTTCTCTTAGACAGTACCCTAAGTTTATGTCAAAGGTAGTGTCAGCTTTCCACCTGAATCAAAACATCCACCTTCCTGTAGTTTTCTCAAAGCCCCACTCTTCCAAAGCTGAAAAAAACTCCACACCTTAGATGTTCGCAGAGCTTTACCTGGGCTGCACAAAGTCCTTCAGAGCCTCTCCCAGACTCTTTGTCGCCTATGCTGAGAGAATCAAGGATCAACCACTAACAGCTCAGCACATTTCATTTTGGATTTCTAACTGCATTAAGCTGTGCTATGACATTGCTCAAGTCTCTCCTTCCCCAAGGATAACCGCTCACTCTTTAGGGCTCAGTCCACTTCCATCAGTTTTCCTGAGCAATAGCCCTGTAGTGGTTATCTGCAAAGCATCAATGCTGTCATCTGAACACACCTTTTGCAGATATTACTCTATTACTCAAGCCTCCCGAAATGATGGCAACTTTGGCAAGTCAGTGTTAGCCTTTTCTCAAATAACCTGAAGTCCTATTGCCCGTAAGGAAACTGCTCGTGAGTCACCTCCCATGGAATGTATATGTGCACAATCGCTTAAAGGAGAAAAAATGGTTACTTACCTGTACAGTAACTGTTGTTCGTTGAGATGCATGATGCACACATACATGCTATGACCCTTCCTCCTTCCCTGCTACTTTGGACATTAGCTAGACATTGGTGTGAAGGAACGAAGTGGGAGGCAGCGGCCACATTGCTTTTATGCCTGTGGATTGGTGCATGAGGCGTGCTGGGCCACACATGCTGCCTAGTGGTATTTCTAGCAAAAGTCTCTGACTTGAGTGCAGTGGGGCTGCATGCGCCTACAAGAGCATGTATATGTGCACAGCATGAGACACTTGGAATTCCTATACACAAAGGGTGAGTGAAGAACAGAATGGCAACCTCACTTCTGATTCTCCTTGATTTTTATTAGCATTAGGATCTTGACTCAAACGGCCTTAATGAAGGCTTTTTTTGGCCTTTAATAATTCTCCACCTTCATGTCTTGGAGTCAGTAGCACTCTTGTAATAAAGTAAATTGAGAGAGAGAATGAGAAAAGATCCAATTGATTTCTCAGATGTAGGGCTAAATCCCTCCTGTGTTTAATTATTCCTCTGATAATAAAACTGCCACTGTGTTTTTCTTCTAATTTTCTTTGAATGAAGATGGCTTTATTGAGATGTTTCAGACAAAATCTTGCCCCCAGTTCTCAGTTTACCTTGGAGACTTGGTTAATCACAGGAGCATTCCAGCTGCCTGTGCAGCAAAGGGAAAGCTTTAAGCTGATTAGAGAGAGTGCAGAAAATTAATGTTCTTTTAAAGTTCTGAATCGAGATAAGGGCATCCTGAAGATATGCTGTGCTGTGATGTTCTTTTCTGGCCCTATCAAGCTGATGCTGTATCTGCTTCTTCTATACTGAACCCTGATGTAATCATGCTCTGCTTGGAATGAAATTTGAGCTGTTGACTCAGTTTTACACAAAATTCTTTAGTATTTATTTCCTAGAACAACCATCATTTCAAGAAAAAAAAAGAGCTGGTTGATTTGATCAGATTTTAGCAGAGTACCTTTTGTTATTCCCAGGTAAAGGGCTTCATTAAATTGAAATTAAGCATGTTAATATGTATCAATAAGTTAACGGCTTTTAAAGTCTAGCTGCTTAGACTTTAGAAAGTGATGGAATTCATGAGCCAGTCCTCTTAGTATAATTTACTGTTTATATTACAGTAGTACCTAAGGCTATGTTCTGCAGTGCGGAATACAGGGATGTGAATTGCAGACTAGACTGCAGGACTACATTAACACAAACTAGGTATCTTTTAGTTTGCACCAGCAGTGTCCGCATGGGGCAGTTAGAGCACAACAGGTGTGCTCTGCATTCAGACCCTCTATAGTCTACACTGCAGCACAGTGTAGACAAGCCCAAAGAGACCCTAGTTGAGCTGGGTGGGCCCTACTGTACTAGGTGATGTACAAAGAGTTAGGTCCTGCCAAGAGAGCATGCAATCTACATGGACAACATAAAGCTGGGAAGGGAAACTGAGGCAAAGTGACACACAAAGTCTCACAGCAGGTCAGTGGCAAACTGGAAATAGAAGCCAGGCTTCCTGAATTGTAGTCCAATCCCCTGTCCCTTATACCATGCTCTGTGTTTTCCTGCTTGTTTCATGTTATCTCCGAAGGGATCTTAATAAAGGGGACTGGAAGAATGTGGCATTCTGTCCTAAAACAAGATACTGCAGGACTCTGAAAAGGTGACAGAATAACAAAAGGTGTCAGTGTTAATCATGTGACATTAAGAGAGAATTGATATGGTTGAGGGGCAGTCTTTTATTCCTTGCACTGTGCTATAGGGTTGATTGCTCAGGCAGTAAAGGAGATACAGGATTATGTTGTGGTGTCCACCCCACAGAAGGCAGAGTAGGTAAAATTGGGTCCATTAACCTTATGGGCTGCACCTGCAGGAGAGCCAGGGCTCAGTGAAGCTTAATGGAAGATGAAATTCAGCTGGGAGGAGCAAGTTGGGCCTGTATAAAGGGATGAAGCTGCAAGCAGATAGGGCTAGTAGTCTTTCCTGGAGAGAAGGATTGCTGGCTTGTGACTACAGAGTGTGGTGAGAAGTAGTTACAGTTACTTCCTGGGAGGAGAGAGTTAGGAATGGTAAACCTTGGTGGCCAGAAGCTAGAAAAGGGGAGTAGGAAGAGTCCAGGAAAATAGTAACAGCGCCTGGGAGCATGCAGACCATAGTTGCTGGGCATAGGGTCCCTGGGCTGGAACCCAGGGCTGTGGGTGGGCCACGGTTTGCCTGCTAGCTACTGGGAAAGTAGCACAGGCTTGGTCTGGGTGCAGAAGACTGTCTAGGACTTTGATAGCCCAGATGGGGAGGACTACACATCGACTTGGGTGGAGGGCTGAGGCATGAAAAAGGAGCACTGTGGGTCTTGGAGAGTGAGACAGGACTGTAGTGTGAGCAACTGTCAGAAGGGGGGCATCAGACCTGAAAGGATCTAATCCTCAGACCTTATCATGATGAGGTGCCCTAATAGTGAGTGAATCCTCCTACAAGGATTAATACTAAAGTAAGAATCTTCCAGAACAGCCTGATAGAATGTATGGACTGCTGATAATTCCTATGAGGGTCTTTCCATTGTATCCTGCTTTACAAAAACAAGGTCAGTCTGATTAAACATCAGAAGCAACAGTGGGCCCTGGAAAGTATTTGAACTAGTGTTTGGCACCAGAAGTGTTGCTATTTTTCAGCTATAGCAAACACACATAAGCCTGTAGGGATAAACAGTCTGAATGAAGTTTTAATAGTGGCTACAATTATGATCAGCAATGTATGAGCCTCTGAAATTGAGGTAAGGTTTGGTTTAGAGGAACTAGGAGAACTTGACTGGAGAGCACTAAGCTTTTCACACAAAGTGCCTTTATTAAAGGTGGAAAAGCAAAGAACCTGTTTACACCCTCTCACCCAGTCCCTTCCTGCAAACTCCAGCCAGTCTGTGACCCTGTCAGCATGATGTCCCTTATTACTTATTTCCATGATGCCTACTGCTGTAGTGATTCCTCATGCCCCCCTCTTCCTCTGGCTGTCCCTGATAAGCCATCCTGCCTTTTCTCCATTCTCCTTGTAAAGTTTGGTATTCATAATCTGGGACAGTCAGATACCATATGACCTCATCCTTTTCTTCCCAGATACTATTCATAGTGTTTCCCCTTGTCCCGACAGGAGTCCAGTTTTGAAACCAGCACTGTTACTCTGCTGAGCAGGAGCAGAATTCTGAAGCATTGCAGGTTGGCTTCTGAGCAGAAGAGACTGCAGTGATGTGGGGGTGTGTGTATGTTGTAAGTGTAACTCGTTCTATTCACACACATGCCTCAGTCTGGGAACAGGAGGGGTGGTCCCTTTTTTCAGGAAATTCAGCTCAACACAAATACCCAGTTCCCAGGAAGCTACCTACCTCAAAAATGGGCTCTACCATGGTTTCTGATGAGAGAACAAACTCACGCTGCATGCACAACTGTCTGTCTAGGGACCACTACTACTACACAGCATCGTGCATATCAAAAGCCAGCAGAGCATGTCTTCTCAAGACTGACCATTTTGTTCACATACTAAGGAAAGAGATCATGGAAGACTGTAACAATGCCACCTGGTGATATCTACCATAACAGTTCAGGTAAACTACTAAGTTGTAGGATGTACCACTACTATGGTGGCTTATGTTCTTGCACATTACCTCAGTACCTGCACCAAAGCCACTGCAATGGAGATCGCAGTTCCCTTTGCTGCAGCTGTGTTGGCAAAACAACTTGTGAAAGCAGCATTAGTGGTAACAACTGTTTACAGTGCCAAGGAAGAAGACAGTTGTTTAGGAGAGTAGAAGAGATATAAAGGGGATAATAGGAAAAGGAAAATAATTCTTCTTGACATAAATGCCTGCTGGAATTTCTCCAGGAGTCAAGCAACCTTAATTCATGTGATCTGGGTGTGTCAGGCTGCTGCACTCTTCTGGACAAGGGTGATGGAAAGCATTCACTTTGCATTCAGTTCACATCTAACACCTAATGTATCAAACGGAAATCTCGGAAGCTCATCACAACTGTTCATGATCTTGACACACACAAAAAATGACTTGTTAGAGCTACTTTGTCAACCACGGAGCTACTATTAACAACACAGAAAGCCAACGAGACACCTTAAACTAAATACACATGAGTGGTTACGGTAGCCCTCTAAGTATGAAGAGCCTGAACTCTCACTAAACTCAGCACACCTTACGGTACTGGTCCCCAGGTATGTGTAGTGTGTTGCTGGTGGTTTTACCATCCCCTAGAGGATAGGGCAGCCATAATTTAGTGATACGGTGTATGATCTCATTTTGAATGTGGGTTGGCATGGCAGGCTAAAGAACCACCTATTCGTATTCATGGTCACTGAATGTGACTACTTGTGTGATTGGGCCCTTACATTCAGGGGTGAAAGTAACTTACAGGACTTACCCGTACTGACGGAGACCTGAGGGGGCATGGCCTCTCAAGATTTAAAGGCCCTGGGGAACCAGCTGTGGCTGAGAGACCCAGAGCCTTTAAATCAACCAGGGGCTCCTAGCTGCAGAGGTGGCTGGGAGCCCTCAGGGGCAAATTAAAGGGCCCGGTGCTCTGGCTGCCAGGGGGAACCCCAAGCTTTGTGGGGCTGGGACAGGAATTTAAAGGGCCCAGAACTCCTGCCGCTGAGGGGAGCCCCGAGCCCTTTAAATCCTGGCCCCAGCTCAGCCCAGCTGCCAGAGCCGAGGCTGGGATTCAAAGGGTTCTGGGCTGCCCGCAGCTGCGGGGAGCTCTGAGTCCTTTAAATCCCAGCTGTGGCCGGGATTTAAAGGGCTCTGGGCTACCTGCAGCTGCGGGGAGCTTTAAGCCCTTTAAATCCCTGCCCCAGCCCAGGCACCGCAGCTGTGGCTGGGATTCAAAGGGCTCTGGGCTGCCCACAGCTGCGAGGAGCTTTGAGTCCTTTAAATCCCAGCTCCAGCCAGGATTTAAAGGGCTCAGGGCTGCCCGCAGCGGCAGGGAGCTCTGAGTCCTTTAAATCCCAGACCCAGCCCAGCTGCCCGGGGGGAGAGGAAGTCAGGGGTGAATGAAGGACAACTGGAATAGCCTTCATGAAATATACAAGATATTTAGAGAAAGTTTTGTCAATTTCAGCCTCTGCACTCTGCAGGCAGGACAAAACAAAAAGAGATCTGAGATTGCACCCGAAGTCCTAAGGACATTTCAGGTGTTTAATTCAATATATAAAGAGGGTGAATTGGAATGAAAACTACTATTTCTTTCAAAGAAGGCACAATAATTTCCCTGAATGTTCAGTTTTCCCCTCCAAGCCCTTTGTGGTTTTGTCTAAGGGGGCTATTTGCTTTCCCTGTGAATCTTTAGTTGCTTTAGCAAAATTGCTTTGCCCAAAATAAACTCTAATCATCATGACACATCTTTCCACCATGTTCTCCATGTTTTTTGTGTTGTTTTTTTAAACAGTAATATTTCAAAGAAGATCTGCAAGCAGTTTGGACATCACAACCATGATCCTCTGCTGGGGAAGGAATGGGATAGATTTGAACTTGGAAATGGTTCCTGATTTTGATTGTGTTTAGGAGATCCCCTTATCCCGGGGGTAGAAAAGAACTGCCCCTGCCATGGTCACACACACCCAACAACAACTGGGAATGAAATTAACAAGGATGCCAGAAACGGCTCCTAACTCTGGGCACTGAACTGCACAGGGAACAGCTGAGTTTAAACTGTTCTTTTGCAGGCAGCAGCAGCAGGCATCTCAGCCAGTCTCTCTGCTGCAAGCTAGAGCCTAGAGGAAAACCCCTACTGGGGGAGGAATGCAGAGCCTTGTCTGCAGGCTGGCTGGAGGAGGGGGAGGGGGGAGCTGAGAAACCAGTGTGACAGTGAGTTTTCCCCTTGCACCTGCTTTTATTAGCTCTGGATTTAAGCTGTGCAGCCAAATGCTTGTATTTGTTGTGTATATTAGTATTGGAGAGATTCCCTCATCTCAGGGGCAGAAAAGGACTGTTCCTGCCATGGTCTCAAACACCTTCCCCTTGACCCCCTCCCCCCAGCTACTGTGAGCGAAATTAACAAGGATGCCAGAAACCTAGCACTGGGGGTTGAACCATCAGGGAACAGCTGAGTTTAAACTATTCTCATGCAGGGAGCAGGCTTCTCTGTCCCTCCCTCAGTCAATCTCCTTTTCTTAACTGTCCTCCGTACCGGCCCGTACCAGCTTACTTTCACCTCTGCTTACATTGTATTAGCCTATTGCTTCTCTTTCCTGTCCTTTCCTACGTGATTGGTTTTCACCTTTCCAGCTCATAGCAGTGCAGTATGCAGGATATCCTCTTGCATATATAGTCCTTTATTGCCTCATCGGTTACTTGCAGTGTGGTGAAGTGGTGTAACAGGCTGCATCTCTGCTCTCAGCAGCCCTGAGAGGCATAGTGCTTGTCCAATACGTAATGTCTCCAAGAGCTACTTTTGGGGTGATGCACCTCTGCACTATTCCTGTGCGAGGCTTTGCCTTAAGGGCAGAGTCAAACAATTTTTTGAGGCTGAACTGGGCTCCAAAAGTCCATCGCTTGCCAGAGCATGTGAGATTGCTGGTAAGTGGTATGAGGAGTTGCAGCATAAATGTGGTTATAATTACTGGCCCCCACATTCTAATAAATACAGTGAGGGGATTCATTTGATAACTTATTGGCAACAAATTCGATCAACTCTGTACTTGATTCAGGATTACTGTTTGGTTTAACACACCTGCTTAATAATAAACTTCTCTCTAAGGCCAGCATTATACCATGAAACAATCAGACAGCAAGGATAGCTTTAGGGATCTGATACATTGTGATCTCCTCTCCTGAAGTGATTTCCTTTTAAAATCACCTTTTAATGTTTACTAGTCCAGGGACAATTGAACTGGAAGTGATTCTACAAAGTACTGATTTTTGTCCTTTTTATTCTTTAGGGGCAGTAATAGCTCTGAGCTGGGGTGCTTAGGGTTCTGTCTACTGAAAGGGGATTGGGGGAATGGTTTTTTCTCCAGTTCAGTTTACTTTCATTCCAATTCAGAGCTGTTTATTTAGCAGATTAGTTGGTGCAGTTACAGGATCCACGTGCAGCATGTTTTGAGTCATGCTGTGTAGCACACTTCCAATAGGAGTAGTGGGACTTCATGGAACAACCACAGCAGAGGAATGAGGGATATTTTCACCACTACCTTGAATGAATGAACTGGAAGAGAAGCACTAGTGTTCCCTCTTTCACCCAGATGAAGAAAAGAGCCCATTATATGTAGCCTTGGTACTTAGTTGCATATGTCTGTTAATTACAATTACCTACCTCACAGAGCTGTGATGAGGATTTACTAATCTCTCCATGAAGCGCTGTGCAAACGTAAAGTGCTGTATCATAGAATCATAGAATATCAGGGTTGGACGGGACCTCAGGAGGTCATCTAGTCCACCTCCCTGCTGTAGCATGGATAGGTAATATAAATACTTTAAGAATACTTACGATTTAATTAGGTGTAACAGATTTTATCTTAGAGACTAATGTCTGATCTGAATCTGCTGTTGGCTGCAGGACTTACTTCTGAATTTCTCTAGTGTTAGAAACTTGGGCCTAAATTCATCCCTAGGAACTCCATTGAGTCAGGAGTTAGCAAAAGGGACTTGTGGCCTTGAGTCCAAGACACATGGACAAGCCCTTGCTCTGGTTTAGAAAATAGTTCCAGCTTAAATCGTGAGATGGATTGTTGCTGCAAAATTTGAAGTTCATTCTTCTTTGTCTTCTCAGGCAGTAAGTTACAGGTCAGTCAAAGAAAATTACCTAATTTGAAATTGCCTTTTGCCTTTTATTTGTCACCCTCTAACTCAACATCTTGTCACTGCCAGCAGTGTGGAACCCTAAAGATAGTTTTTGAGATGTAACATTGTGCACCAGCTATGTCGGAAGATGGATTGTAACTAAAGTTAAAAAATTCTTAGTGTTGGTTTTGAGGCCCTGACCTGCTCTTATTGGTGCCCATTGCCCACATGCTCAGTGAGAGCAGGACTTGGATCTGCTAGTCAATAGGATTCCCCATGGGTCTGCACTAACCAATCCTGATGGAGAACAGGGGAATCTGAGTAAGCAAAGTAGGCCAATATATGCTGACAGCATCTTAAGTAACATAAAACTATTTGTATAGGGAACACAAATCTTCCCTTTGCTCAAGTGATAGAGGCTTGTTTCTTTGGAGCTAGAGGACAAAAGTGCTGGCAAAACAAAGCAGCCATAAATCCAGCTGGAATTGGTCAGTTGTGGTGCTGTGTATGTGGCTGCTTTGTTTAACCAGGGCAGTAAAATGCAGCCAGAGCATACCAGCAAATCTGGCCCTGAGTTTCAAAAACAGGTTAAGGTGCCAAGTGAGGAAATTAAGTTTTATTCAGATTTTTGAATGTTTGAACCAAGGACCCTGATCCTGCAACTGACTATGTAGCGGTGGACTGCTGTGCCTGTATGGAGCGCCCCTGTCTTTTCTGTGCCTTCATGGAGCTCTGAGAGTCCAGTGCTTTTGCTCAGCTATGCTCTGTCAATGACAGGGTCAGGGCCCAAATTCTTCCATTAGCTAAAACCCTGGACCACTTTAAAAATTCAAACAAATCACCTCTTATGAATGAGATCCTCTACAGGATACAGTGCCATTTATAAAAAACAACCAAAACCAAACACTGCAAGCAATCTCTATGCAGTACACTCTCCTACCCCCTAAAAACATTTCTTTAAAGGAGTAAACCATTAAACATATTTACCATAATAAAGCATCAATTGCTAGAATAATGAGGCTTGAAGGGTTTTTATTTTGCTAGTTATGAGCTTTCTGCTTCTGAAAAGATAACAGCTTTTTTTCTTTTTGCTGAGCAGAATTAACTGAATGTTAATGTTTACATTCCTGGCATCAGTGGATCATTATGACCGGCAGCAATAGACTAAACAGGGCACTCAAAATCAATGTCATAAATAAAATGTGCCTTTTATTTACACATTTGACAAACAGAGCAGATAAAACAGCATCAAACTACAATCCTCATTTTTTCCCCCAGCTTCAGTGATTTTGCTTTTATTTTTTGACTTCAGAACTATTTTGAAATGTCAGATGACTCACTTTTACAAGATTAAAGCAAACTTTGTAATGATAAAATTGGACGCCTTTTGGCACTTTGCCTGCACAATACTTTTCTCAACAATCTTTCCACTCACAGCTTTGCTGGTTTAGGGACGTGTAACCCCTTTGCTATTCCAGTCTGGGACTTTTCTTTGCAAAACTATTTCTGCAAATGTCACAAACTCAACGATTTGCTTTTACTTGTGGTCAGAGCCAGAATTTGAACCTCGGTCTGCACAGGCAAAGCATTTGTGCTCTTTAGGGCAGGAGCTGTCCTTTTTGTTCTGTGTTTGTGCAGCACTTGCACAATGGGATCCTGGGCCATGACTTAGGGCTTCTAGGTGCTACAACTAATAGATCATCTTATTTGCCCACTGCCCCAGAAAGATCGCTGTTCTAGCGACTTTCAGAGATGTTTTTGAGGTTGCAGGGTTGATTGGATAACTCTGGCCCACAATGTCTGGGCTAGTAGTTCAAACCCAGGCCTGATGGGCCCTAACATGAAGTGACTAAAACATGCTCCTCTAGGTGAAATTGGTGATCTTAGTTCCATTCAGTGGGACCTGTTCTGTGACTCTACTTGGCAGTCACAGTAGCAACGTCAAGGATTCTGTACTGTTGTTGTCTGTTTTCTGGGTTTCAACACACCGGTAAAGCTCAGTTTGGACCCTTAACACCAGTTAATGTATGAATTAATACAGTTTTTGTTTTTAGAAGCATTCTCAATGGCTCTCCATCTCAGTGAAGATTGGGGATGTTAATGCTTAGGTTGAATACTAGTTATACTGTCAGTTTATACCAATCTGTTCTACCTGCATCTCCCTAAAGATCAATCAGTTAAAATTGTGTTTTGTTGGCAAAATAAAATAGCAATTGGGACTAAGAACCATTTCCCCTACATTCTTCCCCTCCAAATTATGTTTAAAGTATGTAAATAAAGAAGAGTGCTGTTTTAATTGGTCTTCTGATGTCTCCATACTGCCAGAATCTAGCATACTCTTCTGAGAATGTAGGTGAGAGGGAAATGGGAATTGCAAACAAATGGAGAGGAACTTTACTTACAATAAAACAAATACTTTCCCATGTCATGGAGACCTTTGGTAATCTGCATATGTGCCAGTCATCTAAGTAACAGCTGTCTGGGAGCATCTGAGATTCTCGAACAGTTTTTCAGTGTTCAGCTTCTAAATATTCATGCAGCTTATACAAAATGGGCGGGTCAGCTTGGTTTGATTCTCTGTGGATACTTCACCATTGGCCATACAATTTACACTAACTTGTCTACACAAGAAAGTTGCATTGGTATGACTTAAATCTGCTTTTAAAGTGATACATAGCAAGCATAGGTGCTGGAACAAGGGGTGCTGGAATTGGCTTGAAGTGGTTACCATCATATACAGGATTTTCAGTTTGGTTCAGTGGCTCTCTGTACCTCCACTATACAAATAGTTCCAGCTCCCTGTGGTAGCAAGACATGTTCAAACAACCTTTTTACTCCAGTGTAACTAGAAGAATGCTTATTTTAATTTATCCGAACTGTTCTTAATAGACTTAAGCTAAACTACAGTAAGCCCCTTTTTAAAAAATGTTCACTCAGCCTTTTACTCTAGTTTATATCAGTTGAAATTCTCACCTTAAATTTTATAAAGCTTTCATTTATACAAACCCTTTGTGCAACTTCATTCTGAAAACTGAGGGTCAGATCCTATGCACTTCAGCAGAAGTCAGGAGTAACTCAGAAGTCCAGTATGGGAAAAAAAAAAAAGAATCCACTCTTAATTCTATAGCAATCCCTTAGAAGGTACTGTCTTCCTGATCACATCTGATCAGTTTAAAAGTACAGATTTTCCCAACTGCCTGTTCTGCAACCAATCAGTCGTGTTGGGCTCATTCGTTCTTATGCACTTGGAGGCAGATTCTGCTCTCAGTCACAGTTATGCCCACTGCTGTCAGTATGCCTACTAGGTAAGTGTCACTGAGGGCAGAACTAACGTTGCAAATTCTTTTACTCATGATGATTATGCATGGGAAATTAACAACCCTTCTCAACTATGAACCAAGCAGGCTAGCAGGACTGGGGAGTGTCTGAGAAGTTGCTGGGATCTGAGGATGTCTTTTCAGAGAGACTCTGGATCCAGACAAGATAGCAGAGATGGCCAAAGGGGTGGTTAATCAAGAGAGTTAGGGGGAGAGGTACCTCTACACTGTGTTTGCAGCTTATTATGAAGTGTACAAATGGGGGCTGACTTTGCAGGGCTGGAGGCTTGGGGAAGAGTTGTTTTTGGTGCTTATGAATATAATCGTTAGTGCTTATAAGAGGAAAGACATAACCTTACCTGAAGGCAGAGTTACCCTGCACCCCCATGCACCACCACCCTCTACACAACAATTGGGAGTGCCCAGCCCAGTCCCCTGTAAATCATCTCTCCATTGCACTTTCTCATACTTCACTGTTTCACTGACTCTCCAAGGAGAAGAAAGGAGGCCTGTGGTACTCCCAAGGGGAAGAGGAAGGCCCTGCTGCTGCTGTTGAGACAGACTCAGACTAGAAATAAGGTGCAGGTTTTACAGTGAGGGTAATTAGCCATTGTGGTAGCTACTTAGGAATTTGGTGAATTCTCCATCACTCAGCGTCTTTAAGTCAAGATAGGATGTGTTTCTGAAAGACCTGCTCTAGCTCAAGTAAAAGTTACAGACTTGATGGAGGAATCACTGGCTGTGTTATTCAGGGGGTCAGATTAGATGATCATAATCGTCCCTTGAACAAGCACCTGAACCTAGCCTAAACCAGAGCAAACTTCTGAGCTATAGCAACCTACAAAGCTGAAGATGGCTTCTGAGCTGTGCCATGGTGTTAGGCTCAAGAAAGCCCTTGAGCTCTACTGAAGACCTGGATTGGAATGCACTCCTCTGAACTCCGGTTAGAACCTACTGATTTATGGCTATCCGCTATCTCCACTTGCTTGAAAAAGACACATGCTGTGGGCTCTCCCAGCTACCAAAAAAAACCATTCTGATACCTCTAGATAATTTTTCCCAGATACCTATTTGTTCTTTCTTCTCCCTCCTTGGGACGCCCTATGAAATTGTAATACAGAACATGTCCCTTTAACGATTTCACAAGCCTACCCTTGGGCCTTTTCACATGCTGATGTATTGCTCCATCACGTATGGTGATGCACCAGATACAAAGTTGTCCCTAGAGGGCAATGCTGGTCAACTGCTTAACAAATCTCTCCTTGTTTTATCTTAGATACAATACTCCTTATTGGAATCGTGTCTCTCCGGGCTCTTGTGAGGGTTAGTGGCAGTGAAGTGATATTTAAAACAGCACATGGGAGGAGTTTTCTAGGTGAAGAATAGTGCTGTGACTAGAAAGGTTGACTTGCAGTTTTGTGGTGCATAAGTTTGATACAGCACCTGACATGAAATAGGGCAAAAAAGAGCAGACTGTCAATGGTTTGAACAGTAATAGCTGGGGAGGGGGAAGTCTGCGTTGCAGTGGAATTGTGGCACATTGAAGGGGACTTCAGGTTTGTTTCTGGCTTCTGCCAAACAGCTGGCTGTGCTAGGTTTCTGGTACCATCTGAATTTCCAAGCATGATGAAATAATTTTAAAGTATGTGAAAGTTGTCTCTAAGCCCTCTGCTTGCACACTTAATACTTGGCTGGTGTCAAAACATTGCCATCTGTTTCCATCAGTGAGTGCACAGAACTGTTTGGGTAAAAATGTCATGCTCTGCTTCTGTTCAGCTTATCCAATCACCTTGACATAGAACAGCTGAGATGTTGCACCTCACTAAACATCCTAATACCACTCCACAAGCTAGGGAGGTTTATGCCTCGAAATGTCTGTGTAGACCCCCTCTCTAGGATGTTTTATGCATTTGCCATAGGAGTAGAAATGCTTGGTTGGTAAGACATGAGTATCAGCTTCACATTGTTCAATGGCAGGAGCCCACAAGCCATGAGCATCCCTTCCAGAGCAAACCACTTTGCACATGTACATTGGCGACACAGTGTCAGAAAAGTGGAGGACTTTAAAAGAAGTCAGGGGTGATAAGAATGAGAAGATTAGGAAAACTGGCATCCTTTCATCAATGTGATCAAACACAAAGAGCAAGTGCAGGAACACAGAATGCTGTTTATCTGCATTTTAGTTTTATATAACATTTGGGTATGTGCCTATATCATGCCTACCACCATGGAGTTCTGATCCTTGATTAGGGTTCCTAGAACCCACCAGAAATTAAATACATGGTGCGAAGAAATATGTCCTTTCTGGCCCCAGACTCCCTTGGCTTCACCTGCTCCGCAAAGTCTCATAAGAAGTGATTTACTAGTTAGTCATATTTTTCTATGGTTTTTCTTCCACAGGATCCAAGAGCACTCTGTCAAGGACTTTAATTAAATAAGGTGATCTCTCTCTCTCTCTCTCTCTCTCTCATTGAGCCCAGAGCAGCATGGCCTCAGCACTGCTCTGTTGGTGCAAAGTTGCTATACAATCTGGTTTAACTGGCCACTTCAGGATTTCCCTGATGCATAAGGGCTCCTCAAGTGCAAAAGAGCAACTGTGGAGGCCACTATTTTGCTCCCTCTCTCACCTTGCCACTGCAGGTCATGTGGCCAAGGAAAAGATTTTGCTTGGGTGTTCCTATACCTAGCTAAGCTACACTGCTAGAATGTCCCTAGGGAGGTTGTCAGTGGATTGCTGTTCTAATGCTGGGAGTCTGTCCAGTGTCTGGAGGGTCCCAGGACTGGGGAAAGTAACAGTGGCTTAAAGCCATCTTCAGTGTCTCCTTGCACGAAGCACAATGTGGTTCACCAGAGAATCCAACCCATCTTGCCCTGAAGTTTGAGATCAAAGGGATTTTATGGAGGGTAAGTTTGAGAAGAGCCTCCTGCTAGGAATTTATTTTCTCTAGTGAGCTTTGGCTATACATGCTAAAGATTGGCATGCTGAGAAGGTATGCACTCCCTCTAAACTAGGTGCATGCATTCCTAGTACCATCCTATGATCACGTTTTTAAGGGGTCAAAGTGAACTCCACTCATGTCAAAATCAGCTCATTCCATATGCAAAATGCATGAGTGTCAGCTGCCATCAAATTGATGAAAAATGCCTTTCGTTCAATTCAGGTTCAGTGCTTGCTAGGAAGCAGGTCAGAGTGAAAACTAGTAACTAGTCCCTGGGTTAGTAAAACATAAAGTGTATGTGTGTGCAGGGCAAGAGAAATGGTGGAAGGAAAAATATGAGCTGGAATTTAAATGCATTGGTTTTGGGGTACAGTGTTTGGCTTCAGTGGGCTGCAATTGGAATTTATGGAAACATGCTGCCTTGAAAGGAACTCTTCTCCTCCTTTCCACATAAATATATTGGTTTGAATGTGCATATGTTGGCTACAGTCGTAATGTAATTCATTCAGTGAAGCTGTTTTTCTTGCATAGGTGTCCCACTTTAGTACCAAAGTGCATTGCATTGGGGAAATTGAGTAGGCACGAATCAAGTGATGTCTTAAATCTATTTACTAGATCTCACATTAATAATGTAAACACAGAATAAAGGGGATCTGATCATTTTATGTTTTATTTATGGTGAAAGATTTTTCTGGAAATAGACTGACACTGCAGTTCAGTACCCATGTGTGTCTGTCTTGGACTGGGAGCTCTCTGGGGCCTGGATTTCTTATGTGTTTGGAGGACCCCTCTACTGCAATACCAAGAATAATGTGTGGCCTTTGCAATTGCTCAATAGTAGGTAAATTGGGGTCAGGTTTTTCACTGCATATGTTTGCCAGTGTAACTATTATTTCAGGGGAGTTGCATGTAAAACTTCAGTCTGATAGTTATGAAGCAGGTGCTGGGTGTTGTGTACAGATTGTTTTTATGTACTGCACTTCTAAAATAGACCTGTAGGTCAGAGGGCAGGTCTATCAGAGGATATTGAAAATTTAAATATAATAGAAAATGCCATTTTGGGGGGGTGTTCCTTTAAAATAAAAAATAAAAGTAATCTAGGCAAAGTACATGTTTTGCTCTGGGTAAGGGTGACATTGAGAACAGTACTGTGTATATTTGAGGATTGTTGGCTTTTCAAAGGCACAGAACAGAAATGTTTTCACTGTAGCAATAAATTAATATTTTGCTCTTAACTTCTACCATTTAAAATTCTCAGTTCGCCCTGGAAACTGATTAACTGAAGAGATGCTGTCAGGTTAATTTGGGCTCAAAATTAAATAGATACATCAAGGACAAGAACGACTCCTGATGCAAGTTATTTTGGTTGAAAAGATGATTTCTCTGGGTGGCAAATCCTCATACATACAGAGAGGGAATAAAATTAGCAATAAACACAATCAGCTGGTGGTAAACAGCATGATGTCAATCGCTGGAATCCAAACATATTTCCAAAGCTCTAGAACTTTGCAGCACTTAGCTCCGTCTTATGATGGATTTGTGAACAGTCAAGGGATTGACATAGGCCTGGGACTCTTACCTTTAAACAATAGTGTCAATCTGGAACAGGCATCTATAGCAACTCCTAAACTGGAAAAGGGTCCTAGTGTTGCTTATGAGTCCTGAATCCCAGCACACTGAAGATGTGTGTTTTTTATCAGAACACTCCCACAGCTAGACATCTTCCAAACAGACCAGAGACATATAGCCCCTGCACTCAGCCTAGTCTGCAGTTAGATAATCTTTGGCGGCGAGTGACACACTCCTTTGGGGAGGCAAGTCTCCCTTTCCCCCGGCCCCCAGCTGCTGGAGGAGCCCTGGACTAACCAGAGCCCTTGCAGCTGTGCTGCGCTGCACCTTCCCTTCGGACACCCCAAGCCGGCCCATGGGAAACGCTCGTTTCTTCCCAAAGAACCTGAGCTTTTGATATGCACCATGCAAATTCTGGAGCAGCTAAGGAGGCAGTATGTGCTACTCAGCTTTCTGGGTTCATCAGTAATCTTCCTGGTGTCCTGCTGACAAAACTATTGCCCCTCATTAGGGGTGGTTTTATTTTGTCTGCAGGAGAGTTCTTTCCTGCCGACAAGTTGCAGCTACACTGTAGCAGCTACAAATTGCAGCTACAATAGCAAGACCTTAGTGGCACAGTTGTGTCATTGTAAGCTGTGCAGTGTAGACATAAGCTTTGATTCCTTGCTCTTGGAATCAGATGACTAGGTGAGAATCTTTGCTTTCATCTACAAAAATTGCTAGCCCTTACACTTGCAGAGAAGAGCTTGACAAGGTGACCTGAGAGCACCCTAAAGGTTCAAACCCAAGAGGCCAGTGAAATAAAAACATGATTTTTTAATACATGATTTTAAACCAATCCCATAACTTTTTGACTCGTAGCTTTGGAATGCTTGAGGTTTGCAGCACTGGAACAGATTGCAAGCTAAGGCTTCGGTCCCACAGTCAGGTCAGTGTACGTGCCACTTGTACCCAAAGATCAAGTTTCAGGATAGACACCTTAGTTTACAAAGAATAATTTGCTTTGTGACTCTGGTCTCACTCCCTTGCCAGCTCTGCTATCTGTGCTTTGTGTTACCGCAGGATGGGAAATAGGATTGCTGTGCTTAAAATGGGGGGGAGGGCACATAAGAGCAGCCATACTGGGTCAGACCAAAGGTCCATCTAGCCCAGTATCCTGTCTTCTGACAGTGATCAATGCGAGGTGCCCCAGAGGGAATGAACAGAACAGGTAATCATCAAGTGATCCATCCCCTGTCAGCCATTCCCAGCTTCTGGCAAACAGAGGCTAGGGACACCATCCCTGCCCATCCTGGCTCATAGCCATTGATGGACCTGTGCTTCGTCAATTTATCTAGTTCTTTTTTGAACCTTGTTATAGTTTTGGCCTTCACAACATCCTCTGGCAAAGAGTTCCACAGGTTGACTCTGCATTGTTTGAAGAAATACTTCCTTTTGATTGTTTTAAACCTGCTGTCTATTTATTTCATTTGGTGACCCCCAGTTCTTGTGTTATGAGAAGAAGTAAATAACATTTCCTTATTTATCTTCTCCACACCAGTCATGATTTTATAGACCTCTATCATTTCCCCCCTTAGTTGTCTCTTTTCCAAGCTGAGAAGTCCCCGTCTTATTAGTTTCTCCTCATATGGCAGCCGTTCTATACCCCTAATCATTTTTGTTGCCCTTTTCTGAACCTTTTTCAATTCCAATATATCTTTTTAGAGATGAGGTGACCACATCTGCATGCAGTGTTCAAGATGTGGGCGTGCCATGGATTTATATAGGGGCAATGTGATATTTTCCATCTTATTATCTATATCTTTCTTAATGATTCCCAACATTCTGTCTGCTTTTTTGACTGTTGCTGCACATTGAGTGGATGTTTTCAAAGATCTTCCTTGAGTGGTAACAGGTTATTTGGACCTCATAATTTTATATGTATAATTGAGATTATGTTTTCCAATGTGCATTACTTTGCATTTGTCAACACTGAATTTGATCTGCCATTTTGTTGCCCAGTCACCCAGTTTTGAGAGCTCTTTGCAGTCTGCCTGGGACTTAACTATCTTGAGTAGTTTTGAATCATCTGCAAATTTTGCCACCTCACTGTTTACCCCTTTTTTTCCAGATCATTTATGAATATATTGAAAAGGACTGATCTCAGTAAAGACCTTTTGGGGACACCACTATTCACCTCTCTCTATTCTGAAAACAGACCATTTATTCCTACCTTTTGTTTCCTATCTTTTAACCAGTCACCAATTCATGAGAGGACCTGCCCTCTTATCCCGTGACAGCTTACTTTGCTTAAGAACCTTTGATGAGGGACCTTGTCAAAAGCTTTCTGAAAATCTAAGTACACTATATCCACTGGATCCCCCTTATCCAACATGCTTGTTAACCCCCTCAAAAGAATTCTAGTAGATTGGTGAGGCACGATTTCCCTTTACAAAAACCATGTTGACACTTCCCCAACAAATTATGTTCATCTATGTGTCTGACAATTTTCTTCTTTACTACAGTTTCAACCAGTTTGCCTGGTACTGAAGTCAGGCTTACTGGCCTGTAATTGCCAGGATCACCTTTGGAGCCTTTTTTAAAAATTGGCGTCACATTATCTATCCTCCAGTCATTTGGTACAGAAGCTGATTTAAATGATAGGTTACAGAGTACAGTTAGTAGTTTTGCAATTTCACATCTGAGTTCCTTCAGAACTGTTGAGTGAATACCATCTGGTCCTGGTGGCTTATTGCTGTTTAGTTTATCAATTTGTTCCAGGGTAGCCAGGAGCCCAATTATTTTAAACCTCTGCACCATTTGTGTTATGAAGTGACTTGTTACTGCTAATAAGGTAACCTTTTTAGAACACGTAAACAGGATTATTTCTTAAAACTGTTCTGTTTCCCTGTAGATCTTATGCCTCAAACTCCTTGCCATAGATTTAAAGAAACATCATGCCCTTTCACCACAGGCAAGCACTTAATTTTAATGAGGCAAAGACAAGGATCTGCACTCACTTATAGCTGCTGTGCATTGCTATGGATTGTTGCTGTGTAGCTGCCTAGCTCAATGTTCTTTTGCATCACATTTGTGTTTTTGCTTCTCTACATACAGCAGAGGGAACATGTAGTCCAGAGAAAATGAAAAATGGCTCGTGTTTTTGGATCCTCCATTTTTGGGTGTCCACTCTGAGACACTTTGTCCCTAATATTAAGAGGTGCTGAGCACCTACATTTTGCAATTCAGGGTTAGCCTAAGAGATTCACTCCAGGTTTCAGACCAAGACAGTGATAGGGCCAGGAACAGAATCCAGAAGTCTCATCTTCCAGTCCTCTGTTGTAACCAGTTAGAACCCATTGATTCTCATTGACCACCAGTGACATTGCTGCATTAGCAGTAAAGAAGCTTCTCCAGAAGCTCCATTACTAAGATGGAGAGGTTCACCTGTTAACTGTGAGGCAGAGGTCTTCTTTGTTGCGTTCGTACAGAGCCCAAAACAATGGGATCCGGAGCTGTGACTCGGGCTCCTACATGCTAGTGAAATACCAAGACATAGTTTTTAAGTCCAGGAAATCTTATGCCACAATAAGCACCATTCACTCTTAAATACAATTTTACTGTAGTAATATTCCACTAATTTCTATGAGTTGAGTAAACAAGGAGATTTGTTTTGAAGACTTTTGACTTGCCTGTGACAAATTCATTAAATATTTAGGGCCCAATCTTTTGTTCAGATGGATGGACATAATCTCTTTGGCTTCAATAGGAGTACTGCCTGTTGGACTGTGAAGTTGAGGCTACAGGGTAAATTTGGTGTGCGTGTCAGGGTGGCATTGACCCATGGTCTACACTTGACATTTGGGACACTTGATTACATCAAGCATACTATTACCTCACTGGTCATCTTAAATGGCCAAAGTATGTACAGTAGCTCCTTGCCTTCCCACACAGTCTCTGACTTACACACAATCTTTAAAAGTTTACTTCAAGTAACTAACAAGTTTATCTGGCAACTAGAGCATATCAAGCAAAGCTCAATACCTTTCTGAAATCAGTTAGGCTGGAAGTAAAACAAAATTGAATTCCAATCCACACATTTTTCTTCAAACCAATGATTTAACAAAATCCATGCATATAAAAACAGCTGATGCTTTATTTTCATATATAAAACTTTATTTAGGAAAGATTGGTTTTTGCAAGTTTACATCAGTAGTCTGCTGTATTTTCATCAAAAACCAATGTTATCTTTAAACCTGATACATCAGGTCAGACTACTACACTAGCAAAATCCAGTATTTAAACCTTTCTCATTGTATTTCTTCTGCATTCATACGCACAGCATATCAGCAGATATATATTTATCTACACTACTCTCATTTAGTTTGAACTCAAATTGAATACATAGAGTGTGTGAATTTTTCAATTGAAATAGTGCTTTAAATGTTGTTGCCTTTGTTAAAACATAACTTTAGGAGGTAACTAGACTTCAGCCAATTTATAGTTTGATACAGAGAGGTTCATGTCAACATGGTAAATTGAGCAATATAATCAAATCAATTCACTCCAACTTCCATCAGGGCTCACAATGCAAGGGCAGGTAACTGATATGTTCTATCTAGAACAGGGGGTTCTCAAACTTCATTGTCCTGCAACCCCTTTCTGACAACAAAAATTACTACACGACCCCAGGACCCTAAGCCTGCCAGAGCCTCGTTGCTCCAGCAGAGGGGCCAAAGCCCCAAGGACTTCAGCCATTGGTGGGGGGCAGGGGAGCTGTAAACAGATACCCGGTAACCAGGGATAAAGCTGAAGCCTGAGTTCTGTCACCTATGACTGAAGCCTTAGGGCTTTGGCCCCGGGCAGTGGGGCTTGGGTTTCAGCCCCAGTCCCCAGCAAGTCTAACACCAGCCCTGGCGATCCTATTAAGATGAGGTCGTGACCCACTTTGGGGTCCCAGCCCACAGTTTGAGAACCACTGCTCTAGAGGAAAGGGTGAGTTTCCTCTAGAAAGAAGAGGCAGTGACAGTATTGCCGACCAAGAGCCCAAGAATGATGGGACAGGCTCTCAAAAAGAATGTTTTTTTTTAAAAAAAGTATGTTACTTTCAGGTTTTTTAGCCTTTTGAGGTTTGACTCATAGAAATGTAGGACTGAAAGGGACCTCAAGAGGTCATCTAGTCCAGTCCCCTGCACTGAGGCAGGACAAAGTATTATCTAGTCTATCACTGACAGTTGTTTGTCTAACCTGTTCTTAAAAAGCTCCAATGACAGTGATTCCACAACCTCCCTAGGTAACTTGTTCCAGTACTTAACTATTCTGACTGTTCAGAAGTTTTTTTCCAAATGTCTAACCTAAATCTCCCTTCCTACAATTTAAGCTATTACTCCTTGTCCTGTCCTCAGTGGAGAAGGAGAACAATTTATCACCCCCCTCTTTATAACAATCTTTTACATACTTGAAGACAGTTATGTTTCCCCCTTCAGTTGTCTTCTCTCCACACTAAGTAAATCCAATTTTTTCAATCTTTTCTCGTAGGTCACGTTTTCTAGACCTTTCATCATTTTTGTTGCTGTCCTCTGGGCTTTCCACAGTTTGTCTCCATCTTTCCCAAAGTGTGGTGCCAGAACTGAACACAGTACTGCAGTTGAGGGCTTATCAGTGCTGAATAGAGTGGAAGAATTACTGCTTATGTCTTGCTTACAACACTCCTGATATATACATCCCAGAATAGTGTTCGCTCTGTGTGTGTGTATAAATTTTTGCAACAATATTTCATTGACTCATTTAGTTTGTCATTTATTACTCCCAGATTCACTTCTGCAGTACTCCTTGCTAGGCAGTCATTTCCCATTTTATATTTGTGCAAATGATTATTTCTTTTTGTGGAATACTTTGCATTTGTCTTTATTGAATTTCATGCTATTTATCTCAGATAATTTCTCCAGTTTTTGTCAAGATAATTTTGAATTCTAATCCTGTCCTCCAAAGCACTTGCAACCCCTTCCAGCTTAGTGTTGTCCAGAAACTTTGTGTACTCTTTACGCCATTATCCAAATCATTTATGAAGATATTGGATAGACGAAGGACAGATCCCTGTTGGACCCAACTCGTTATGCTCTTCCAGCTTGACTATGAACCATTGAGAACTACCTTCTGAATATGGTTTTCTAATCAATTGTGCACCCACTTTATAGTAGGATTGTCTAGGTTATATTTTCCTAGTTTGCTTATGAGAAGGTCATGTGAGACAGTATCAAAAGCCTTACTAAAGTTGGGATATCTCAAGTCTTGTTACCCTGTCAAAGAAGGTTAAGTTGGAATGACATGATTTGTTCCTCACAAATCCATCTAGGTGCTTGCAAATTGATGGTTTATTTGGTCCATAATCTTTCTGAGTACAAAGTTAAGATGACTGGGCTATAATTTTCTGAGTTGTTCTTATTCCACTTTTTATAGATAAGTACTATATATGCCCTTTTTCAGTCCTCTGGGATCACTTCTGTCTTCCGTGGGTTCTCAAAGATATTTGCTAATGGCACAGATCTCTTCAGCCACTTCTATAAGTATTCTAGGATGTATTTTATCAGGTCCTGCCAATCTGAAGACACACAACTTTTCTAAGGGCAGGACTATGCTTAAAACACTGCATCAGTGCAGCTGCAGCACTTAACTGAAGATGTACCTATACCAACAGGAGAGCTTCTCCCAGCAGCGTAGTTAATCCACCTCTGCTAGTGGCGGTAGCTATATCAGTGGGAGATGCTTACCCACGACATAGTGCTGTCTACACGGGGTGTTAGGTTGCTATAACTTTGTTGTTCAGGGGTGTGGTTTTTTCACACCCCCGAGTGACATAGTTCTACTGATAGAAGTCTGTAGTGTAGATGTAGTGTAAACCTAGCCTATATAATTCTTAACTTGTTCTTTTCCTTATTTTAGCCTCAGATCCTACTCCATTTACGCTGATGTTCACTGTATTTGTCATCTGATCACTGTTAACCTTTTTGGTGAAAACTGAAACAAAGGGCTTTTAACACATTAGCCATCACTGCATTCTGTTATTGTCTTTCCCTTCTCTTTGAGTAACAGGCCTACCTGTCCTTGGTCTTTCTCTTGTTACTACTGTATTAGTAAAATGTTTATCTTGTTTTGTGCCTAGTCTACACTACAGAGTTAGGTTGACATAAGGCAGCTTACATTGACCTAACTGTGTTAGTGTCTACACTACAAAGTTCTTCCCGCCAATTTAAACTCACTCACTATCCTGACTTAACTCCACCTCTTTGAAAGGCATAGTGCTTAAGTTGATGTGGTTAGGTCAATGCAGTGTCTATGTAGACAATGAGTTGCTTACATTGCCTGTTGCTGCTGCTAATCGCTGGAGTCGTGTCTCCCTCCCGCCCTCACCTCCCGTACCAGCCCCGGGGGCTGACAGCTTGAGCTTTTGCTATCAATGGCCCAGTGCCCCACTTAAGCCAGTGCAAGCACTCCTGATGAGGACATGCTATCATAACCTTGGTCCCAGATTTGGACCTTAGCGTCCAAAATATGAGGGTTAGCATGAAAACCTCCAAGCTTAACTACCAGCTTGGACCTGGTACTTGCTGCCACCACCCAAAAAATTAGAGTGTTTTGGGGCACTCTGGTCCTCCTGAAAAGCCTTCCCTGGGGACCCCAAGACCCAAATCCCTTGAGTCTCACAACAAAGGGAAATGATCCTTTTTCCCTTCCCCCCCTCCAGGTGCTCCTGGAGAGATACACAGACACAAGCTCTGTGAATCCAAACAGAGTGACTCCCCCTCTCCGTTCCCAGTCCTGGAAACCAAAAGCACTTTCCTCTTCACCCAGAGGGAATGCAAAATCAGGCTAGCAAATTCAACACACACACAGATCTCCCCCTGATTTCTCCCTCCCACCAATTCCCTGGTGAGTACAGACTCAATTTCCCTGAAGTAAAGAAAAACTCCAACAGGTCTTAAAAGAAAGCTTTATATAAAAAAGAAAGAAAAAATACATACAAATGGTCTCTCTGTATTAAGGTGATGAAATACAGGGTCAATTGCTTAAAAGAATATTGAATAAACAGCCTTATTCAAAAAGAATACAAATCAAAGCACTCCAGCACTTATATTCATGCAAATACCAAAGAAAAGAAACCATATAACTTACTATCTGATCTCTTTGTCCTTACACTTAGAAACAGAAGATTAGAAAACAGAACTACTTCTCCAAAGCTCAGAGAAAGCAGGCAGACAGAAACCAAAGACTCAGACACAAACTTCCCTCCACCCAGAGTTGAAAAAATCCGGTTTCCTGATTGGTCCTCTGGTCAGGTGCTTCAGGTGAAAGAGACATTAACCCTTAGCTATCTGTTTATGACACGCCCCCCAAATTGCAGACAGTGGGGAAGCTCACTGGCGGCGATTTCCTTCTAGAACTTTAAAATAAACAGATTACTACAACACATGCACCTTTACATATACTACTAAGTATATAACTAACAGACTTGTACATTTTAAGAACACTTTTTAACTACTGAATTCTGGGAAACTCTCACGGGAGAGAGCATCAGCAACTTTGTTAGAAGCTCCTGTGATGTGTTGAATTTCAAAATCAAAATCTTGGAGAGCTAAACTCCAACAAAGAAGTTTTTTGTTGTTCCCCTTGGCAGTATGAAGCCACTTTAGTGCAGCATGGTCAGTTTGTAGTTGGAACCGCCGTCCCCAAACATATGGGCGTAGCTTTTCCAGGGCGTACACAATGGCATAGCATTCCTTTTCACTGACTGACCAGTGACTTTCCCTCTCAGACAGTTTCTTGCTGAGAAACACGACAGGATGGAAGTTGTGATCTGTTGCTTCCTGCATGAGCACTGCTCCTATACCACTCTCAGATGCATCTGTGGTTACTAGGAATGGCTTGTCAAAGTCCGGGGCCCTGAGCACAGGGTCAGACATGAGCATCGCCTTAAGCTGGGTAAAGGCCTTTTGACACTCATCAGTCCACTTAACGGCATTTGGCTGGGTCTTTTTGGTCAGGACGGTCAATGGGGCAGCGATTTGGCTGTAGTGTGGTACAAATCGCCTGTAGTATCCGGCCAAGCCTAAGAAGGATTGGACCTGCTTCTTGGACCGTGGGACAGGCCACTTTTGGATAGCATCCACCTTGGCCTGTAGGGGGTTTATGGTTCCTCGACCCACCTGGTGCCCCAGGTAAGTGACTCTGTTTTGGCCTATTTGACACTTTTTGGCCTTAACAGTTAGTCCGGCCTGCCTGATGCGCTCAAAGACCTTTTCCAGGTGTAGTAGGTGTTCGGGCCAGGAGTCTGAAAAAATGGCCACATCATCGAGGTTGGCAACTGCAAATTCTCCCAGTCCAGCTAGTAGACCATCTACCAGCCTCTGGAAGGTGGCGGGTGCATTTCGAAGGCCGAAAGGAAGGACATTGAATTCATACACCCCCGCATGGGTGACGAATGCTGACCTCTCCTTGGCAGGTTCATCTAGCGGTACTTGCCAGTACCCCTTGGTTAAGTCTATTGTAGAGATGAACTGGGCACGTCCCAACTTCTCCAATAGCTCATCGGTGCATGGCATTGGATAGTTGTCCGGACGAGTTACCGCATTTAGCTTACAGTAGTCCACGCAAAAGCATATTTCCCCATCTGGTTTGGGTACCAGAACCACTGGAGATGCCCATGCACTGGTAGATGAGCGGATTATACCCATCTGTAGCATGTTCTGGATCTCCCGTTCTATAGCAGCTTGGGCATGAGGAGACACCCGGTAGGGTGGGGTTCTGATTGGGTGAGCATTACCTGTATCAATGGAGTGGTATGCCCGTTCAGTCCGTCCTGGGGTGGCTGAGAACAATGGGGCGAAGCTAGTGCACAGCTCCTTGATTTGTCGCCGCTGCAGACGTTCCAGGGTGGTTGAGAGGTTCACCTTTTCCACGCCACCGTCTTTTTTCCCGTCGTAGTAGACACCTTCAGGCCACTCAGCATCATCTCCCTGGACTGTAAACTGACAAACCTGTAAATCTCTGGAATAGAAGGCTTGAGAGAATTAACATGGTACACTTTAGGCTTTAGTGAGGAATTGGGAAATGCTATGAGGTAGTTTACAGTTCCCAGGCGCTCTTGGACCGTGAATGGCCCTTCCCATGATGCTTCCATCTTATGGGCCTGTTGCGCCTTCAAGACCATAACCTGGTCTCCTACCTTGAAGGAACGTTCTCTGGCATGTCTGTCATACCAGGCCTTTTGCTCTTCTTGAGCATCCTTTAGGTTCTCTTTAGCAAGGGCTAAAGAGTGTCGGAGGGTGCTTTGTAGGTTGCTTACAAAGTCCAGAATGTTAGTTCCTGGAGAAGGCGTAAACCCCTCCCATTGCTGCTTCACCAACTGTAATGGCCCCTTAACCTCGTGACCATACACAAGTTCAAATGGTGAAAACCCTAAACTGGGATGTGGTACAGCCCTGTAGGCAAACAGCAACTGCTGCAACACTAGGTCCCAATTATTGGAGAATTCGTTGATGAATTTTCGTATCATGGCCCCCAAAGTTCCATTGAACCTTTCCACCAGGCCATTGGTTTGATGGTGGTACGGGGTGGCAACCAAGTGATTCACCCCATGAGTTTCCCACAGTTTTTCCATGGTCCCTGCCAGGAAATTAGACCCTGAATCTGTAAGGATGTCGGAGGGCCAACCTACCCTGGCAAAGATGTCTGTTAAGGCCAGGCACACAGTGTTAGCCCTGGTGTTGCCTAGAGCTACTGCTTCTGGCCATCGGGTAGCAAAGTCCACTAAAGTCAGTACGTACTGCTTTCCTCTGGGCGTCTTTTTTGGGAAAGGGCCCAGAATATCCACAGCTACTCGCTGAAATGGGACCTCAATTATGGGGAGTGGCTGGAGAGGGGCCTTGACCTGGTCTTGAGGCTTTCCCACTCTTTGGCATACCTCACAAGACCGGACATACTTGGCAACATCCTTGCCCATCCCCTCCCAGTGGAAGGACTTCCCCAACCGGTCCTTGGTTCTGTTCACCCCAGCATGGCCACTGGGATGATCATGGGCTAAGCTTAAGAGCTTCCCCCGGTACTTAGTTGGAACCACCAACTGTTTTTGCGGCTGCCATTCTTCCCGGTGTCCACCAGAAAGAATTTCCTTGTATAAAAGTCCTTGGTCTATAACAAACCGGGATCGATTAGAAGAGCTGAGAGGCGGTGGGGTGCTCCGTGCCGCCGCCCAAGCTTTCTGAAGGCTGTCATCCACTTCCTGCTCAGCCTGGAACTGTTCCCTTGAGGCTGGGGTCACCAGTTCTTCCTCAGACTGTGGACTTGGGCTTGGTCCCTCTGGAAGCGATGTAGGTGATGGGGTTTCCGTTGCTGGTGACCCGCTCTCAGCTGGTGCACCTGAGGGTATTTCAGGCTCTGGCTGAGCCTTTTGGGTATGGCTGTCTGTTGCTTCTGCCAGTTTTGGCTCGCTGGCGGCCTCTGGCGTTGAGTTTGAAGCTGGGGTTGCAATTGCTGGTGCTGGTTGCTGTTCCAGTTCTGGGCCTGGGACTGGTGGTGCTGTGGCTGTTTCAGTGGTTAGCATGGAATCTGGGTCCACTACCTCTGTCTGGGTCTCTGGTAACACAGACGGGGCTTCTGTGGACGGCTCAGGAACAGGAATGGGTCTGAAAGCTTGCCTGGTTTGGCTACGTGTAACCATTCCCACTCTCTTGGCCCGCCTCACCTGGTTGGCCAAGTCTTCCCCCAGTAGCATGGGGATAAGATAATTGTCATAGACTGCAAAAGTCCACATTCCTGACCAGCCTTTGTACTGGACAGGCAGTTGAGCTGTAGGCAAGTCTACAGCTTGTGACATGAAGGGGTAAATTGTCACTTTGGCCTTTGGGTTGATGAATTTGGGGTCAACGAAGGATTGGTGGATAGCTGACACTTGTGCCCCCGTGTCTCTCCACGCAGTAACCTTCTTTCCGCCCACTCTCAAATTTTCCCTTCGCTCCAAGGGTATTTGAGAGGCATCTGGGCCTGGGGATCTTTGGTGTGATGGTGGTGTAATGAATTGCGCTCGCATGGTGTTCTTGGGACAGTTGGCCTTGATATGTCCCAGTTCATTACACTTAAAGCATCTTCCATCTGATGGGTCACTGGGCCGAGGTGAGTTACTGGAGACTGGTGAGGTGGAAGGGTAGGGTGTCTGTGGCTTTACTTGGGTGGTATGTGGGGTCTTTGGCTGTCCTCGGTTGTAGGGTTTATGGTCGGTGTGCCCCCTGGGGTATTCATTCCCCTTGACAGTAGCTTTCTTGCTTTCTGCCAGTTCCATCCATTTGGCTCCAATCTCCCCCGCCTCAGCGAGATCTTTGGGTTTTCCATCTTGTATGTACCGTGTGATGTCTTCAGGAACACCATCCAAGAACTGCTCCATTTGTATGAGGAGGTGCAGTTCTTCCAAGGTTTGAACGTTGTTTCCTGTTATCCAGGCCTCATAGTTTTTTGCAATGTAGTAGGCGTGTTTGGGAAATGACACCTCTGGTTTCCACTTTTGGGTTCTGAAGCGCCGACGGGCATGATCTGGGGTTATCCCCATTCTGTATCTGGCCTTGGTTTGAAAAAGTTTATAGTCATTCATTTGCTGCTTAGCCCTCGTCCAGACTAACCCGCGGCATCGGCGGGTTAAAATCGATTGCTCGGGGATCGATATATCGCGTCTAGTCTGGACGCGGTGTATCGATCCCCGAGCGCGCTTACATCGATTCCGGAACTCCATCAATCCGAACGGAGTTCCGGAATCGACACGGAGAGCCGCGGACATCGATGCAGCGCCATCCAGACTGGTGAGTACCTCGATTTTAGAAATTCGACTTCAGCTACGTTATTCACGTAGCTGAAGTTGCGTATCTAAAATCGATTTTAATTCCTAGTCTGGACGTGGCCTTAGGCATTTCAGCTGCCACCTCTGCTAAAGGTCCACTGAGCTGTGACCTTAATTCTACCATGTACTGGTCTTCGGGGATGCTGTACCCAAGACAGGCTCTTTCAAAATTTTCCAAGAAGGCCTCGGTGTCATCACCTGCCTTGTAGGTGGGAAATTTCCTGTGCTGTGGAGCAATAATTGGCGCCGGGTTGTTAGGATTGGCTGGCACATGCAGCCCAGCTTTTGCCAACTCCAGTTCATGTTTTCTCTGTTTTTCCTTCTCTTCATTCTCTTTTTGGTGTTTTTCCATTTCTTTTTGGTGTTTTTCCATTTCTCGGCGGTGGGCCGCCTCTTCTTCTGCTTGTTTCCTTTTGTGTGCTGCCTCTTTGGCTGCCTGTTCTCTTTGGAAGGCTGCCAGTTTGATGCTTTCTTCCTTTTCTTTCATCTCCATCTGTCGCCTGTGTTCAGCTTCTTTGAATTGCTCTTAGGCCTCAATTTTTGCCTTAGAAGTCATGATTCCTGTTTTCTTGTGTTGGGGTGCCCTCCGGTGTTTATCTTCTGAACTGCAGGTTCTCTGTTGCCTCCTGAAGTCTGCCTAGCAACAGTGCCTTTAGCTAATCTTCAATGTGAAGTAAACCTGAAAAACCACTTTATTTGCATGTATATAGTGCTGGTATGACTCTCAATGGGAGTGCTATTGTGTGACAAAAGACTCTTAATAGCACCTTAATGGTTTCTTGCTTAAGATGCAAGCTACAAACTGCCAGAGAGAGCAGAAAAAAAAAATTCTCTCTGGTTCCCTTTTAAAACCAAACTGTTTCTCTCTGCTAAAAAGCCCTTAGCAGAGAAAAGAAAAATATAATATTCCTACTGGCTTCTGGATTCTGTCTATATCCCAACCGCTGCTACTCATATCATAACCTTGGTCCCAGATTTGGACCTTAGCGTCCAAAATATGGGGGTTAGCATGAAAACCTCCAAGCTTAACTACCAGCTTGGACCTGGTACTTGCTGCCAACACCCAAAAAATTAGAGTGTTTTGGGGCACTCTGGTCCCCCTGAAAAGCCTTCCCTGGGGACCCCAAGACCCAAATCCCTTGAGTCTCACAACAAAGGGAAATGATCCTTTTCCCCTTCCCCCCTCCAGGTGCTCCTGGAGAGATACACAGACACAAGCTCTGTGAATCCAAACAGAGTGACTCCCCCTCTCCGTTCCCAGTCCTGGAAACCAAAAGCACTTTCCTCTTCACCCAGAGGGAATGCAAAATCAGGCTAGCAAATTCAACACACACACAGATCTCCCCCTGATTTCTTCCTCCCACCAATTCCCTGGTGAGTACAGACTCAATTTCCCTGAAGTAAAGAAAAACTCCAACAGGTCTTAAAAGAAAGCTTTATATAAAAAAGAAAGAAAAAATACATACAAATGGTCTCTCTGTATTAAGGTGATGAAATACAGGGTCAATTGCTTAAAAGAATATTGAATAAACAGCCTTATTCAAAAAGAATACAAATCAAAGCACTCCAGCACTTATATTCATGCAAATACCAAAGAAAAGAAACCATATAACTTACTATCTGATCTCTTTGTCCTTACACTTAGAAACAGAAGATTAGAAAACAGAACTACTTCTCCAAAGCTCAGAGAAAGCAGGCAGACAGAAACCAAAGACTCAGACACAAACTTCCCTCCACCCAGAGTTGAAAAAATCCGGTTTCCTGATTGGTCCTCTGGTCAGGTGCTTCAGGTGAAAGAGACATTAACCCTTAGCTATCTGTTTATGACACATGCACTGCTGATAGAAGGAGCAGTGTGGACCCAAAGAGCTGATCTAATTACTGTGGTGGCTATAGGTCGACCTAACTTAAGTTGACTTAATTTTGTAGTGTAGACATGCCCTTAGTTTTCCAAGGCTGGGGTTTTCTTTTCAATTTCAATGGCTTTCCATTAACTTTAATGGTCCACCACTGTCTTTCTCTAGGTTGTACAATGCTAGGTGTTTGGAGTTAGATTCATGTAAACAATTAGCTTGGGGAGTGCTCCTCCCTGCCTGATTATTCACCCCCTGTTGTGACATGATGCTATAGTTGTTGCATCCTAGTTCAGTGGCAATGTTCTATACACATACACACTCACATATGCAGACATTCATAGCCATAATCTGTATACAGACCTCATCAAGGCCAGAACATTACCAGTTTTCATAAAAGACCTTACTTGACATATTTATACACAATAACATTGTATACAATCAGTTGATTTAATTGCCCATTCTTTGGGCTCATTGTGTCAATTTCCTCTTGTTGCTACTATGACTCCCCAAATTCTTCCCCTCCCCCCAATTCCAACCCTTCACCCAGGTCTCCATGTTCTAGACTTACCTCTGGCTTCTCTGCTAACAGAAGGGCTAGAAAGTTATTTTGAAAGGTGAGATTCGCATAACTTCAGGGGGTGGGGCATTAGGAGAAACTCCAAACATCACAAAACTTGCAATATAGGCTACGTCTACACTGCAGCTGGAGCTGTAACTTCCAGCTTGGGTAGATATACGTGCAGTAGCTTTGTTTGAGCAATTGCACTAAAAATAGCAGTGAGGACATGGCTGCATGGGCATACAGTCTCGTCCGAGACCCTAGGTATGTAATCAGGTAGCTAGTGTGTGTGGACACCTCTGCTGCCATGGCTACACTATCTTTAGCATGCTTGCACAATCAAGCTAGTGTGTATGTGTCTTCATGAGCTAGACATTACATCTCCAGGTACAGCATAGATCTACCCAGATCCTGGTTCCCATCATTGGCCCTATCTAACTTAAGTGGAGCCAAGAGGTAGACTCTTCACCTAATGCTAATAACTCAGGCGTTATCTCTTACCTGAGAAGTGTTTACCATGGAGTGCTCTGTCTTGAGCCACTTCCCTTCCTGCTTGTTTTCACAACAGCTATGTTGATTTAACTCACTATAGTCCTACAGTGAATATCCCCCAAACCAGGTCATTAATAAATTACACAGCAGGGTGCTCACATCTTCTGGAGGCATTCACGCCTTAGAGCAGTGGTGCCCAAACTCTTCCTGCGCCCCCCACTTACCAGTAGTGAAATCTGTTCATGCCCCTTCTCCATTACTGCACAGTTAGCTCAGCAGAGGAGCTTGGGCTGAAGGTGGAGCTGTGGGTTGAACTGGAGACTGCGAAAAGAGCTGGGGCTAGAGGAAGAATTGGCCTGGGCATGCAAAGGGAATGAGGGTGAAGCTGTGGCTGGCTGGAGCTCCCTCCCCATCCCTTGTGGGGGCTGGCCCAAACCCTGCCATATGCCCCCCAAAATGTTCCTCAGCCCACACCCACCCAAGCAGGGTGTGCCCCACAGTTTGGGGACCACTGCCTTAGAGGAATGGGGCCATAATTGGGATGATTTTTAGAAGTGTGGAAACGGGGCCGGCCGACAACATTTTGGCACGTGAGATGGAGAGCTTGAATGATGCCCCCATGCTCCCTTGCTTGGGCCAGAACTTTGAAAGGTTTCAATTCTGCCTTCTTCCTGTTCGACTCCTCTCATGGTACTGCTCTGCTATCTACCCCAATAAAGGAGAACTAACAACTTAAAATGCTTTATTTAGAGATGTTAAGTAACACTTAACTTTTAAACACCTGAACAGCAAATTAACTTTTCTTGTCTGCATAGTAAACACTGGCATTTTTATCTGTTTGAATAATCACCAGTGGTGCTTTCCCGGCCTTCTTGGTTGCAAAGATTTGAACTGCTTCCTGAAGGTCCACAGTCTGGGCCAGCTCATGCTCTAATGAGATGGTTGCAAGACCGACCAGCCTCTCCTGTATCATTGTGGAGCGTAGATGTGTTTTTATTAACTTCAGCTTGGAGAAGCTGCATTCTCCACTGGCAACTGTTACAGAAAGTGTTAAAAGTATGCGCCAATCAACAAAAGCATTTGGAAAGAGAGTGGTCATCTTATTTGTGCACATATATTCCAGAACAGCCTTTGGAGTTGATCTTGCTGAAATGTATCTTGAAAGGGCTTTCAGACCATCACCTAAATCACTTGCATCAATATCGTGCATGTCATCATGTGTCAACACTGTCTCTAGTGCCCTGCATTGCTGGTGTAGGTCTTCTTCAGATATAGTGAGGAGTTTTGGAATATCATACAACATCCCAAATATACTGCTGTGTTCCCTGAGCTGCATGAAATGTTCTTCAGCTGACTGTCTTACACAGTCTAGCACTTGGTTAAAGAATTCAACTTTGAATTATTGTTTGGGGTCTCTTATGGGATTATCCCATGCCTCGTAATCAAAATGTCGTCTTCTTCAGTGACTCTTGTATTCTTGAATGAGTGGGAAAATAGCTTCAGTGTGAAGTTCCTCTACCAACTTCTGTGCACCCTTCAGAACATTTTGAAATCTCTCATCTGACTGGTAATACTGTAGGTATGACTTTGCTTTGTCCAGTTGTTCCATTGCTCCAGATATATCAAGGTCAACACCTTGGAGTCTCTTGCTTACAACATTTATTTCAAACAGTATGTCATGCCACAACACTAAGCCACACAGAAATTTGAAGTTATGTATGTTTCTGGTGATTCCATTTCCCCCTGCCACTGTTCTCCCACAAACAGTTCCTATCATAGCACTATCCTGCATAATGGCAACTATGGCATCATCTATCTTCCCAATTTGGTGAGTGGAGGCGATAAAGCCTTTCAAACGGCTTTCCCATCGTGTGGCGCTCAGAGGTTTCAGTGTCAGAGAGGATGTTCCCAGATGTTGCTTCAAAATTTGCCATCAATGAGTTGATGCAGAGAAAAATACATAGATGCTTTGAACTACATTAAAAAATTCTGCAGCCTCACTAGAAGCTGATGCTGCATCACTGACCACCAAGTTCAATGAATGAGAACTGCATGGGACAGAAAAAGCTAGAGGGTTTAACTGGAGAATCCGTATGTGCACTCCTCTGTTCTTTCCTCTCATGTTGGCACCATTATCGTAGCCCTGACCTCTTATGTCAGCTATCACAATTCCCATATCTTCCAGCTTTTTAAGAAGCACATTTGTCATACCAGCTCCTGTAGTATCATCAGTGTCAATAAATTCTAGAAAATGCTCTTGGATAGTCACCATTGCAGGGACATTTTCACTGGGTTCTGCTGTTGTTACAAAACGCACCATTAAAGTCATTTGTTCCTTATAGCTGATGTCAGGTGTGCAGTCGAGAATAACAGAGTAATATCTTGCTGACTTCAGATTCGCCACAATCTTCTGTTTGACTTTTGTTGCCAGTAACTCTATAATCTCATTTTGAATAGTTTGTCCAAGGTTGTGGTGTGCGAACATTTCTTGGGGGTGACTCTTCTTAGATGCTCAGGAGTACAGCATCAAACTCAGCCATCAGCTCCACAATTGTAAGGAAGTTTCCATTGTTTGGCTCATACAGCTGATCTGAAGTGCCACTCAGCGCTAGGTTTTGGGTAGCAAGCATTCTCACAATGGCATCGAGCCTTTTCAGAACACTTTGCCAGTAAAGAGACTCTGATCCAATCTTCTCTTGATGCTGATCATCTGTGGTGGCCTTTAACCTTAGTCTCATCTCAAGCTCTTTCCACCTATGAAATGCTCTCTGGTGATTTGCTGCATTCTCATGGAATGCCAGATTTCTAGCCAGATTTTTCCAGTCCTTTGTTCCTGTAAAACCCAATGTGGCTGGAACATTAGACTGAAAGAGTTTGCAACAAAACCAGTATGCAGCATTCAGGATTTTTGAGTACATAAGCCATGGCCTCTCCACTTTGCCACCATTGGGGATTTCACACCAGTAATTTGCTGGATGGAAACTTCTATTTTCATTGTCCTTGGGGAACTTGAAGTTTTTCACTTGCTGTGGCCCATGCAGTACAAGGAAGTCCCTCAGGCTACTGCTCAAGTGGGTCCACAGTCCTGGATCATCTAGACTTAAGGAACTAAGCTCAGCAGCAGCTGTTTCCTGCACCTCCACCACACTCTTCTCTGATCTACACTTTTCTTCAGGAATGTGCATGGTTCCATCCATTTGAGATGGAGATATGGATGCTGCAGTAGCTGCCAGGTCACCTGCACTCTGACTAACTGGAAGATCACCACACCACTCACATCCTCACTGGGGCTGGAAGGCTCACCGTGAACATTGTGTCTATGTAGCTCAGGAGAGCTCCTTCCTGCTTAGATAGAAAAGCTTCCTTTGCTTTCTTTCTTTTTCTGAATGCTGCCCCAGAGGGGAGTTTTCTTCTTTCACTCATGACTGCTATTCTGTGCCAGCTATAGTGGCTTTCAACACTCAATTGAAGGGGACAAATAAGCAGGCTGGTAGCAGGGCCTGAGTCAAGGGTGGCTCTAGGAATTTTGCCGCCCCAAGCACGGGAGGCAGGCTGCCTTCGACGGCTTGCCTGTGGACGGTCCGCTGGTCCTGCGGCTTTGGCGGAACTCCTGCAGGCGTGCCTGCGGGATATCCGCTGAAGCTGCAGGACCACCGGACCCTCCGCAGGCAAGCCACTGAGGGCAGCCTGCCTGCCGCCCTCGTGGCGCCAGCAGAGCAACCCCCGTGGCTTGCCGCCCCAAGCACACGCTTGGCATGCTGGGGCCTGGAGCCGCCCCTGGCCTGAGTGAGGGAAGATATCAGCGTCTTAAGGGCCTGACTGGCTCCTACTACTTCAGTTGACTGCCTGTTTTCCTGAAGTGGGTTCAGGGAAGCAGCAGGAAACAGGAAACTCCCTGGGAAGCTGGTGTTAATCAGTCCCGACTCCTGAAAGTGCTGGAGAGGTACATCAGAGGCTCCTCCTCCTCTCTCTCCCTGAAGGTCCTGCTGCTTTCTGTTATTCCCTCTCACCTTTTCTCCTGCCTGCCTCTTATGTCTCTTGTGATAGCCAAACAGTTCACAGAATCATAGAATCACAGATTATCTGTGCCCTCCTTCCTCCAGCACAACACTCCACCATCTCTGAGCATATAGAGCAGAGAGAATACATATGCCCCAGTAGCAGACACAATTTTCTACACTCTGGGTCCTAGTGGCATTCCCCCGCATAGTCTGGCACCTGAGATGGCCGCCTCAGTTCGTCTCATGATAGGCCAGCCCTGCGTGGAAATGAGAAATTGTCATGGATCTCTGTTACAGATCATATTGACAGGAATGACTCACTTTGGTTGGAGCAGCAACTTTGAGTTGTATTGTGCTAAATGTGATTGAATAAATGGGCCTAAAGAGTCAAAGGTCTTAATGTCACCCAGTCATTGTACAACACTAACCAGGCAATATGGTTTGGGATTTTGAGGCCAGAGACCTTGGTCTGCCTAGTCCCATGGCAAACACCATTGGAATCTTTTAAATCTTTTTTCCTATTAACACTTTCATTATTTTTAAACATTATACAGACACACAAAGAGAAAAAAACTATATATAAACATCTCATAATGAATAAACATCTCAACTATTTGCTATCTAACCTTATCTGTACTAGAAATATTTAATTATATATATGAACTGTTAAAATCATTTTTAATGCACATTTACAAACAAAAACTGGAATATAAAAATCCAACTAGTTAAAGAAAAGATAAAAAAGAATAGAAGCAAAATTCAGAGAAGGGGAATAGAGACTGGGAGGGAAGGGGTGGGAAGAGGGGCAGGGGAGGTGAATAAAGGTACAGAAAAGAAGGAAACAGTTAAAGCATTTGAAATGCAAAGTATTAAAGCTTTTATTTTAACAATATCCATTCTTTCCATTTAACTTCAGATAATTTTTATATGGGGAAAAAGCCACACCCTGTTTGTCAGGTTTTTTAGATGGCATTAAAGATGGTGATAACTGTCCTTTTTGGGGGAAAAGATAAGTTGTTGTTAAAGTCTTATCCCATTTCCTAGAAGACAAAAGAAGACACACACACAAAAGGGGAAAATAAAGACTGGCTGTGACGGATTCGGTCACAGAGACCCCTTTGGGAGTCACCTGATGTGCTGAAATTACCTCTGAGCCCGTTTTCCCTGCCAGCTTGGGACTCCAGAACCCTGTCTTTTTGAGCCAGACCCGCTATTCCTGATGTAACACAGATCCAGGTCTGAACCATGCTCCCAGAGCTGCAGGCTTTAACTGAAAACCACTTAGCAGGCTACCTATCTCCAGCACCCCGTTCCCAATGGGATCCAAACCCCAAATAAATGTTTTACTCTGTATAAAGCTTATACAGGGTAAACTCATAAATTGTCCGCCCTCTAATTACACTGATAGAGAGATATGGACAGCTGTTTGCTCCCCCAGATATTAATCACTTACTCTGGGTTTACTAATAAACAAAAGTGATTTTATTAAGTATAAAAACTAGGATTTAAGTGGTTTTAAGTAATAACAGACAGAACAAAGTAAGTTAGGAAGTAAAATAAAACAAAACATGCAAGTCTAAGCCTAATACATTAAGAAACTGAATATAGGTAAATCTCACCTTCAGAGATGTTCCAATAAACTTTTTTCACAGACTAGACTCCTTCTTAGTCTGGGCCCAATCCTTTCCCCTGGTAAAGTTCTAGTTAGTTCCAGCTCAGGTGGTAGCTAGGGAATTTCTCAGGACTGTTCTACCCCCTTTTATATCTTTGGCCTAAGGCAGGAATCTTTTGTCTCTCTGGGTCCCCACCTCTTCTTCCTAAAGAGAAAAGCACCAGGTTTAAGATGGATTCCAGTATCATGTGACCTGGTCACATGTCCTGTCAGACCTCATTCTTCCTTACCCACATCATATACACAGGAAGGCTTGCAGGTAAAAAGAGCCATTTACAGCCAATTGTCCTAGTCAATGGGTGCCATCAAGATTCTAAACCACCATTAATGGCCCATACTTTGCATAATTACAATAGGACCTCAGAGTTAACTTCATATTTCTAGTTTTAGATAGAAGAATGATACAGTCATACAAATAAGATGAACACGCTCAGTAGATTATAAGCTTTGTAATGATACCTTTACAAGAGACCTTTTGCATAAAGCATATTCCAGTTACATTATATTCACATTCCAAGCATATTATCATAAAGCGTATGGAGTGCAACATCACATCTGCAAAGAGAAAATGCAGTTTCTGTCTCTGACACTTAGGGCACTGGTTTTCAAACTTTTTTTCTCGTAATCTGCAACTTCTGACTAGAGTTTTTATAAAATCACAATGAAGGGCAATACATGCTAGCTTTAACCAGTTCAAGTGAAGTGATAACTAAAATTGTACATTGATGTTACTTGTAAAACATTTTTAAACACAAAATAAATATAGTAAAAAAGACTATCAGGTTGTGTTTCACTTACTTAATATGAAGAGTGGGCTTGCCTGTTATTCATGATCTCGTTCCAATCTGGATCACAAGATGAAAGTGCTACCTGCATATCAGGTGCTCTGAATCTGTTTCTTTCTTTTTGTTTTAGCCTTGTCAAAGTCATGTTCGTACATGTAGGTTGTTGTGAACCATAGCAACAATGGAATGCTAATCTTACTTAGCAGTGGATATTCTTTGAAAACACTTATCCAAAATGATGACAAACTTAATGACTTGTGGCATGTTTTGAGTGTGCTATCACAGGGGAGTTGCAGCAGCTCTTTTCTTGCTCAGGCATCAAGTTTAGCTCCATTATTGATTTGTAATTTTCAAAAGCAAAAAGATCACCCACTGCTTTTCCCTCAAATTTTCAAATCCCTGTGCAAGGAAGTAGTGACTAAAATTGCCAGACAGAGCAGCAAGCTGTAATGTATGACACTTTTCATTTTGCTCACTTTTTCTTCACTGATGCTGTTCTTCTCAATGTGTGGTAATGGTGTTGGGAACATGGAGTAGCTCTGACAATCATTTTTCAGTCATGCTTGCCAGGGTGCTAAACTTTTGGAATACTTGAATGTGTTCAGTGTTGAGACACATCCTTGCCTCTTCCTTATAATCTCAAGTTCAGTTTGTTTAAAATAGAGATGTCATCCAAATATGACAACTTTGCCGAGTTAGACTGTCACTGCCAGAAAAATGTGAATCTCCTTCCTGAGTTCGTACACTCTTGTAAGCACCCTGCCCTGCGACAGCCACCGTACTTCACTCATTTACCAGAGGGGTAGCCATGTTAGTCTGGATCTGTATAAAGCAACAAAGAGTCCTGTGCCAGAGGACTCTTTGTTGCTTTTCACTCATTTACAGTTTCACACTGCAATCTGCTCCCATTCTAACCCTTCAAAAAGTCTGCTGTTCAAGGAGCTTCCGTTAACGAAATTAACAGTTTTCACTACTTCCTTCAGTACAGCCATAGTAAGATCAGGGGAAATGCCTTTGGACCGCAGAACTTCACAGTGAACGAAACAGTGATTCCAAACAAGATTACCAGCTGCCTCAGATATTTTTTTCACAACTGCTATGTCTACCTGTCATATTTGCTGCACCATGACTTTTTAGTTCCTTTGCAATTAGTCCAGTCCAATTTGTATTTTTCAACTATGCATATGCAATCATGAGGTGCTTCAAATATGCTACTGTTGTATTTGTTCGTAAAATCAGACAATGCAGCAAATCTTCTGTAAAGTTAATCATGCCATACATACCTCCCATAAACTAACAGTTTTGCATAATTTGAAATATCAGTACTTTCATCAAGTTGGATAGCAAAATCCCTGGCTGACGGTAACCAAGTAATAAGCTTCCATATGATCTGTAATATCACATATTTGCCAAGACGTGTTATCACTGGGAAGAATACTCAATTTTTCAGCAGCTTCCTCATTGAAAATTGTATGCACCATAGTCAGAGATACTGGAAGAATAAGTTTTTCAGCAACTGTATGGGCCATTTTCTCTGTTGCTGGCCATTATGCAACCATATATGATGCTAGTTGTGCCTTATCATTCAAAGTAGTTGACCAACTAAGAACTTGCACTGATAACTTTAATTTCATTTGCTTCATTTGAAAATATTCAAGAGGCTTATGAATGAATTCCCCAGGTTTTATTTCTAAATGTCCCTTTAACTTTGTTTTTAAACTTTCTCATTTGCAAGCACCTTGCTGCAAATAACATACTGAGGCTTTGGATCTTGGTTTGCATTAGCAACAATGAAACCATATTTCAAAAAAGCATCACTCCACTGCCTCATCCACGATTTGGTTTTCCTTTTAGTAGGTTGTTCAGATGAGGTCAACATGGCAGAAGTCTGTCTGTTACTAGAACTTTCTGTTGCAGACGACGTACTTATACTTGATTTTTAGATGTAGATGGATTTGATGATTTTTTCCAAACTTCATTTAAAAAACAATCCATTTTTCAGGATGAAGGTTTGTTGATTAAATCTCAAAGCTTGAGTCTCCACAGCATTAACAAAACTGCAGAAAGCAGTCTCGTTAGGTGATTACATTCAAAATGGCTACGTTGCATACACGTGGTGAATAGCAAACTGTCAGCAAGTGAATCTCTTACTAGAAACAAGTAAAATGTCCAACATTTAAATGCTTGTAGTGTGTGAAAACTAACAAAAGACATTTTTTAAATTTGCAAGTGACCCAGTGACTAATATTCTGTGACCCAGGACTAGGTTGCGACCTGTACTTTGAAAACCACTGTCTTAGTGTATGTCCACCCTGCAGCATAAGTCTGTGCTACAGCCCAGGCTCAAGCCTAATGTCCCTTACATCTACACTGCAATTGTGCTAACCTGGGGTCCCAGGACCCTATAGGGCTGGAAGGTCTGAGCTCAGGTTAAGTTGGGACCCAGGGTACAAGCCCTATTGCTTTGCAGTGTAGATACAGCCCTGCTTGACTCAGGTCCTGGAAGTGAGCCAGAAGTATCTCACAATTCCACAGGACAAATTCCTTAGTCCTTTCTATCTGAACAACCTGCACTCTACTCTGTTGAAAAGGGAAACCACTCCCCACTTTGTGAATGGTAGCAGCTCAGGTCAACGTTAACTCATTCTCTTCTGGTCACTGATCTGCAAACACACTGTCATAGAGAGCCTCCTGGGTTTGCAATGCAGAGCCAACTGATCAAGCCTTTTCACAAAGCAAGGTGCTTCAAACTTCCTGTAACATGCAGAGTGGGCAGTAAAATTATCCCCCAGTGTACCATGTGTCTAGGACTAGAGTGGCCACTTCTTTTGGAGGAGGTGGGGAGACGCTAGGGACTTTTGGAATGGTTACTCGGACTCAGGTTTGCACGTTCCAGTGAGGATGCCAGAGATCTAGGTTTGAGCATGGCTTAGAAAAACCTTAATGTAGTGTTAAACTACCATGTAGATGCTTAAGCCCAGACTTCCCTAACATGGTACAGCTGGCTTGAGTCCCGCTAACCCTGGCCTTACACTGCAGTGTAGTCATATCCTTCCTTACATCCTCACTGCTGGAGATGCACAGGAACAGCACATGGTCTGATCAGCCACTCTGAAACCTGGCAAACTGGTACCAGTATTGGGCTGTGTAAGATACTGCTTTTTAGCTACCTCTTTTGTCACGGGCTTGCAAAAATGTTATGAAAGACACAGTCTTGGCTGGCTAAATCAGATTCTTATTAAACAGAAGGCAAAAAGAGAGGTAGGAAAGAAAATAAATAAGTTGGGGGGAAGGATGAGGGGATGCAAAGGAGCGGGTCACAACAGGAACTAAAATTTTATATCCTCCGTAGTTTGGGACTATACTACCTAGAGCTGGTGGAAGTGGCAATTTCATCTGTGCCCGTCTTTGGCCTGGTCTGCTCAGGACATCGCTCAGAATCAGAATGATAAAGGCCCACTGGTGTCATGGTGTATCCTGGGATCCCAGGAATGGTGGAGTGGCAGCCATGATGGTAAAGCTCACTCCTTTCCGTCCATCCATCTACCAAAGGGAGTGATGGGTGGAATAGCCCATCACCTCATCATTTGTCAACCAACTAGGACTAATTTCCAAAGCACCAGTTTGATTCATTGACTTCTGGTCCCACATTCCTTGTTTACCAGTCATGATCTCAGTGCAGGCCTTGAATTATGTCAGGAGGCCTTTTTTCATTTGGACTGACCCAGTCTGTCTGCTTTATGTATCTTTCTGATTAACATTTTTTGTTATAGGTGATTGGAACACTTTGGGAACAATTATCCACTTGCTCACACTTGAGCTCGTTACTGGAGGAGGCCTGTCAGGCCCCAGTTATTACAACAGATGGCACCAACCATCTTTACTAATATCTAGAGGGGTCTTCACATTTCTGCCATTGCACAAGATCCTCAGTCACAGCAGAGCCTGTTTAGCTTGGAGTATTGTCACTGATATTCTGATTAGTGAACAATTTGTATAGGGAGAATATTTCCCTCATTCCCACAGCTGAAGAAAAAATATTGTCCCTCTTCAGTTTTTTTTGTTCTTTTTGGCCAAATAGTATTGTGTCTCTGAATGAAGCTGTTTCGCTGATCAGTGCCTGGGAAATCTGACAGTCTCTCCTGTCTTCAGTTCAGTATGTGGTAAGCCCAGTCTGCATATAATAATTCCCCTGATGAGTCCCATTTCAAGAGCTTAGGCAGTCATTTCTCAAAAACCAGAGCAGGGTCGTTGCTTTGACCACCCATAAAGCCAGGGTTCTCTTGTAGTTTAGCAGCCTGGGCTAGAAAATCACTGAAAATTACTTCTGTTTCCTACCATTGTTTCCCCAAATTACATTGGTTTGCTGCTTTCCACTTTTTGACCTGCTTTGGCAGCATACAGTTTTATGCAAGATGATATTGCAGTTTTTAGTATCCTCGTACATTGTTTATGTAATTTAGACAAGCCCTCTTTAAAGGGTGCTGCAATAATGATCCCGCATTAGGCTAATATTAGATACTACCCACTTTCTCCTCATTATGAAGAGCAATGTTGGGTCTGCCGACTGCCAGATTAGAATGTCATGGTTAGATTTTACTTGTAGAATGAAGTAGATTTTTAATGTAAATCCTAATGTTCTGAAGTGTTACATGGCTTGCCACTCTTTGAACTAATCTAACCCAATAAGATCTCTTAATATCTGAATTTACAAAATTGCAAAAATCCTCAGAGACCAGCTGTCATGAATTGAACTGGATCAGTTACCAAGCTCTGGCTGCAGCCATTATAATTGTGATGCTGTTCCATGCACCAGACTAAATTCACTGTTCAGATTTGGATACTATTTAATACCTAACAGTTTGTTTCTATTATCTGAAACAATAGGGGCTATGGGTAGTTCTATTGTGTATGCAGGTAGCAGAACTAAGTTTCTGCATGCTTCTATGTACAATAGTTATCAAAACAGCAATGAAGTTGCCACAACAATGCAAACTGATGGTTATTCAACTAACAGTCTATACTCTAGCCACCAGGAACGAGAGTTTGTGCATATTACTATGAACGCCTCTTAGGAACAGGGCCCCTTAAATAAATACACTGACTCCCTGTGATGGGATCTTTAACCATTTCCAGAAAAGTGTGGGGTGATGAAGACTAAGAAGGGGGCTAATTAACCCAACAAGCCACAGCTGAGGGGGACCAAATGGCCAAGTAATCATCTGAGTGAGGGAACCCAGTTACGGAGGGGTGAGCTGGGCTGGGTCTATAAAGATAGGAATTTGGAAGCAGAAGGGGGCTGCTGGGGAAGTCTGCAGTCAGTCCCTGGGAGAAGAGAGATGTGTTTGGAGGCTACAGGGACAGGTAGCCCACAGTTACTCCCTGGGAGCGGGGAGTTAGGAGGTTGGCAAACCTAGAGAGGGGGGAGTGCCAGATGGCAGGAGAGGGCTCAGGGAAAGGAAATAAGGTCTAAAAGAGAACAGACCTTGACTGTTGGCTAGAGAGTCACTGAGCTGGAACCTGGACTAGAGGGCTGCCCTTGGTTTCCCTGCCAGTCACTGAGGGAGTGGCACTTTGAGGCAGTGAGCAGGAAGGCTGCCCATAATTGTTGAAGGAGACTTTTTGATACCCTGGAAGGGTGAAACGTGGATAGTGACTTGGCTGGAAGGCTGAGTCATGAAGAGATGGCAACAGCAGCAGCTTGTAGAAGTGAGAGAATGCTTATGTGGATTTTTTTTAACACCCTTAATGTAAACTTTTAAGGTAGGGTTTTTTTCAGTGTAATTGTCTTGGATCTGGTCTGTCTCCTCCTTCTGGCAGCTGACCAGACTGCTGCAAGAGGGAGTAGTCCCCAAATTGTGTACTCTAAGCTTTCCTGGGTCTCAGCTGGCTGCAGCCCTGCTTCCTCCTTTGATCTTGCTGGTTCAATTCCTGGGCACTGACTCTATGTCCCCATCTCAGAAATGGGGCCCTGCACTCCTTGTGCCCTAAGCCCCAGGACCCATGGTAACCACAAGATACCTCAGTAACTCAAACACATCCTCTCCTAGAGCACCACCCAAAGGTGTCAGCCTTCTGGGTTACCTCGTGGAGGGGCCATGTGGTAGGTGTAGCACATAACAGAGGCATTTGTCACAGAAGCTTAATATACTACTGCCATTTATGTAAATACAGAGCTACAGATAACAAACCCCACACATGTTTATCTGTCTCCATTTCATAATGACTCCAGGACTGACCTAGGGAGAAGACTGCTTCCTTTGAGTTTGGCTGGTCTATACCTTTCCTCCCTCCTACCCAAATGTCCTGTGCCTCTCACCTTAAATCTGTTATATAGCACCTTATAAACCAACACCCTGGCTGCTTTCTTTTGTATTTGGTGGTAACTTTCCATTCTCTCAATGCCAGCCCCCCTGCAAAGGGAAGGTGGAGAGAACAGGTTTCCCCTAGGATGCAGTTACTTTTTTTCTTCTCCCCACTTAAGACCTGTTGATATAGTGATAGTCTTTTAGTGTCCCTGGTCTGGCAGAGACATGGCACAACCCTGCCAGCTTATGGTGGATACACATACAGAGGGGCATTCAAGATACAATAATTTTTATAACAACAACTTCATCATGTCAACCAGGATTCATAACTTATACACCCACACCCCCAATGTAGTAGAGAAAACTAGCACTCTGAGAGCTAGAGGGAAGAGAAAGTCTTGTGGTTAAGCTGACTGAGTGGGACTCAGGCATCTGAGTTCAGTCCTTAGCTCTGCCACAGATTTCCTGTGAGACACTCAATTTGTACCTTGTTTGTTTTCCCCATCTAAAAGTTAAAAACAATCCTCTTCTCTCTCCTGTCCCCGCCACTGTCTTTGTTTAGACAGGTAGTTCTCACCACAGACAGTTTGGTGTAAGTATCTCGCTAGCCCTGAGGTCATCTGGGGCCACTTTGTGCTACTCCAATACAAACAACCCACAAAGGAGGCTATTGCTGCATCCCTGTTTCTTCTCAGAGAAAGCTCATCTATAGCTTTGACTTTTTAAAGCTGTGATGTTAATTGAGCCAGTATATCAAATTCTGCACAAGCCTACCGTACACGTCCTTCTGGTTGGCAGTCCTAGATATTTATCAGACTGCAGTTCAAGGAAATGCAATTATACCTTCATGGTAAAACAGAAGGTGGTGAAAGACATTCCCTTACATCAGTCACCAATGTATGTTGAAAGGTGTATGGTGCTTTCACCCGGTAAGAGCACTTCTGTCTGGTCTGGGTGGCCTCTGGCCTAGGGGAAAAAATGACATCGATTCAGCACAACTGGTTGCACAGGTACACTGTCAAATTCTAGAATGGCTGCTAAATGGTTGCCTTAGCAACCAGCACCTTATCAGCATTCTTTCCTCAATATGAGGAAGGATTGTATTTTCTATAGAGAAGTAAAATTTCCCCCACTCAATGGGAGCAGTCTGAGGACTTAGCTTTTAGATTCAGGTGCTGCATTGTGTGTATTTTTTTTTTCATTTTGGTCCAACTGTGGTATATTGTACAAGAGACAAGATCAATTGTAGGTAGCCAGGGAATCCTCCAAGCTAGGGGAAAGTCTCGGGTGCACATTCAGTGCAAATGAAAATAAAAAAGCCTGGCCCTTAACACTGAAGAAAGAAACCTGGCTTCTTCCAGACAAAGAGGTGAGAGCACAAATCTGTTTGTGCAACTTGATGAATTTGGCATATACTTAACATGTTCAGGGATTTGATAAGGACTACAGCAGTCAATCACTGTGGTTTAGGATTATATTTTTGCTTTTACTTCATGGCCTTGATTGTAATTGCAGTTCTTTGCTTTTCTTAATGCTTATCAAGCAAATATACAGACCAGTCCTTCAAGCACTAGTGTCCTTTTTAATCCCATTCTGCTGAAAAATCTATATTATCCTCCTCTATTTCCTGCAGAAATGTTAAGCATAGTGTCTTGGTGCAACAGGCCCTGCTCCAAGTTTTCCTAATTATCTTGCAATGTTTCATAGGAATTGTTTTTATATGTTTATTAAATAAAGAAACAGTCTCTTAACCACTTTTGAATAGAATATGTGACTGAGCCCTGTGAAACCTGAAAGTATTCAGTACATCTGTCAGTACAGATTGGTTTGGCACAGTTTTCTTTTAGAGTGTTGAACTTTTGCTATTTTAGATGCAAGTTGCAAGCACAACTCATAGACTAACTCTGGGTGGATTGCTGCTGCATCCATGGATTGTCACTCATGATGCTTGGTAAAAAGAAATGGAAATTGCCATTTTACAGCTTCAGCATATCAGGAAGAGGAGATAGAACTGTGAAAGTTTCCTACATCTTCTCTCTGTAGAAACCATTCTCCAGATGACGTGTACAAATAAGACTGAATCAAATGATTATCATGCACCTAGATGTTCGTCTACACTGACTGTTATAGTGACTAGTTAATGGGCACCTACATTTTGATAAGTATCAGAGGGGTAGCCGTGTTAGTCTGGATCTGTAAAAGCAGCAAAGAATCCTGTGGCACCTTATAGACTAACAGACGTTTTGGAGCATGAGCTTTCGTGGGTGAATACCCACTTCCTCAGATGCAGATGTATTCACCCACGAAAGCTCATGCTCCAAAACGTCTGTTAGTCTATAAGGTGCCACAGGATTCTTTGCTGCTTTTACATTTTGATAGATAAAATTGTCAAGGTTGAATGTTTGTTCTAGTAGGTTTCACTTCCCCGATCTCTCAAAATCAGCATTTCCCTCGAACAAAGAACAAAGGAGAACACTGAAATAAGGGGCTTCCTTAGATGTGAGCACAATGGGACTGGCAGAGTCTAGGAATAATGTCCTTGCAGCCAGACAGTCCAGTATATTGAAATATACAAGAATCATGCTCTCTGAATCATTTGAAAAGTGTGTGTGTGTGTGTGTGTGTGTGTGTGTGTGTGTATATATATAATATATACATAGCTTTGCTGCTCCTGAGAACAGGGCATGCAGGCAGAGGGGTGGAGAAGGGACTACATGAGCTCATGTAATGGCCCATAAACCAAAACACAGCTGGTAGGTCTAATTTTAGTCTGATCATCCTTAACAGTGGCCTGTTAAACTGGCAGTCTTTTATGCCAATGGAAACGATGAGACAGAGGCAGCTTCTTGCTGGAAGATGATATACAAGCTTAGCTCTGGAATTCTACTCTTGACAGTTTTTAAGCCTTATCCATCCTTATGGTTCCTCTTCTCACCAGCAGAGGATTTAAAATGATAAAAGGCTGATTAAGCTGCTGGGCCTGCTCTTCATCGTAGTTAGTATTTGAAACCAATGAACCAATGAGTGTGTGGAAGCTTCTGAGCTAGACTTCAGCCATGAAGGTATTGGCAGATTCCTCCCTTCTGCAGTGGAAAGCTTGAAATGAAAATTGGCCAGGACTTGTCATTTTAGATTTCTCAGACAAATTTTTAGATACAGTTATGGCATATCAGGCGCTTCAAAGGAAGCCTTTCTAGAGTATTGCAGCTATGGAGAAAAGCAGGCTTGAAAAGTAGGAAGTGGTTAGTTAAGGGTAAAGTTTTAAAGGAACTATGGGTGAAGTTCTCACGCTAGTTTGTATTACCCCAAAGTAACTCCATTGATTTGAGCTGTTCCTTATTTACACTGGTATAGCCAAAGTCAGGCCTAGTTTGTTGAAAGTCTGTAATTTCAGAGTTGTTTTGGTTCTCCAGGTCCCAGAATGTACCTCTCCTATCTGAAATACAGCTTAGGGGTTAGCTCTGCAGGTAGAGCTACTTAAAAACTTTAGAAAAACATCCCAATGAACAGTAATGTTAGACATTTTCATTCAATTTCTTCCCTTTTTTTTTCCTTTTAAGCTCTAGTGTGGTTCTGGCTAGAGGGGTGAAACATTATCTAAGTTGTATTTGCTCTTGGCATAGTTAAGGCTGAAATCACTGTTCCAGTGTAAGGCTGATTTTTCTTATTCCATTTTCCTTGTAGCTTTATTAAAATCCACATCATTTCCAAATTTTAAGGATAGGTGTCATTGACTAAAACATCGTAAATTCTCAGGAGTGTAAGATTTAAATTGCTCCTTTCAAATTTTTGCAGCGTCTAATGTTTGAGGCAAATTGACAAACAAAACATTACTCCACCACTTGAGACGTGATAAAATTGACTTAAGCAAGAGTCCTTTCAATGTCAAAGCAGGAAAATGAAGTGTTTAAGCAAGTGTGACAATCTACTTCTGTCAGTGAAGCAAACAGGTCAACACAGCAATGGAGAATATTGCATCTTTTACCTTCAAACAGCCCTAAGCTACTCTGCGAAAGTGCAACTGAACTCCAAAATGTGTCTCTCACCCTCCCGCCCCCCCACCCCCCGGCACCCACCTATGAAAGATATGCACAACTTCATCTTTCTGATGTATAATGGGGAAACAGTTAGAACTGACTTGCTGAAAATGCTATAGGATGTTTGTGGAAGCACTGCCAACACACTCCGATCTGATTCTGAGGTAGTAAACAGTCTTGTAATAGACCACAGTGCCTCATACAAATTTTCAGAACATTGTACTTAGTAAGGGTGACTCTAAAGTCAGCCTGACAATATTTTGCCTTTGCAGAACTCTTTGAAATCTGCAACTGAATAGAGGCCGAGTGGAAATGATTAGCTGTTTTTCTCAGCTGAAAATTACAAGGTGAAGAGAAAGTCAGGGGCTCTGCTAGCATGCACTGTGGGTGTGTGTATTGCGCAATGATTGTATGAACAAGAGGCCTTAAGACGCTGTCATTTTTCAGAACTCTTGCCATTCGTTGGAATAAAGGTAGGCAGTGCTGAAAGAGCTTGATTTTAATTAAGACAAGGGGTTATTCCTGATCCTGCCTACAGCCATCTGTGAAAAGCAAAGCCAATGGTACTTTGATTTTGGGAAGATGAGTTTGTATCTGGCAATGCTGCCACAAGGTCTCTCTCAGCCGGTTTGTCTCCTTTAGGGCCCTAAAGAGAGACTTTCCATTGACTTCAGTAGGCTTTGCACCAGATCCTTACTCAACAGCCCATACCCTGGGGGAAGGAGTGTGACACTTCCCAGGGTTATGAGGAACCTTCCTACTACCTGTCCTTAGGGTGAAGATGCTTTGTATGTGCCTGCCAGAGGTCAGCAGCCTGACTCTCCCAGTCACAGGCAACACAGGCACTCCTCTATCAGCCCCCTGGGGCTTTGCTGTCCCTCCTGCAGTCTAGTGATTGGCTCACTCTACCGCCCACCTCTCCCCACAAGTCCTCTGAGCATCCCTCAGCCATGTCCAGCCCTTGATCCATTGGATGCTCACAGAATTACTGGATCAACAGTTGACTAGTTACACCTTAAAACACAGCTTACCTTAACACCCAACACTTATATTTGCAAGTCAGCAAAGCTTATTTAACAAAGAATTTTGATACAACTGGAGATAATGGGTTACATGTCAAATCCTACCACACATGCTAGAGCAGAGGTTCTTAAACTTTTGTATTGGTGACCCCTTTCACATTGCGAGCCTCTGAGTGTGATCCCCCCCCTTATAAATTAAAAACACCTTTTTATATATTTAACACCATTATAAATTTTGGAGACAAAGCAGGGTTTGGGGTGGGGGCTGACAGCTTGCGACGCCCCATGTAATAACCTCGTGACACCCTGAGGGGTCCTGCCCCCCAGTTTGAGAACCCTATGCTAGAGCCTACACTCCACTTACAAGCCGCCTCTTATGTGCTTTCCCCAAAGTCCTTCTCACAGTGTCTTCCAACCGGGGTGGTTGATACCCTCCTTTCATGAGATCAAGCCCGTGGGCTGCTGGCCTCCCCTGATGAACTGTGTCAGGGGGTCTTTCTGGACCCCAAATATACCAGCTCAGACCTTTTGATCTTCATGTGAAAACAGGGCCCTCCCTCTCCACCCCCACTATTTCATGTTAATTTTCCTCCTGAAGTCCCTGAAAGCTCTTTATTAGCAGTTGTCTCACTATACTAATAGACTTTGATTGTAAGAGACACCATACACAATGGTCAGCGAGGAAAATAATTGTCTCCTGCCTCCTGTCTGGAGGAGTCTGTCTCAAGGCACACTACCTCTGAGTGACCTGCCTTTAATGGCAAGGACTTAAGAACACACTTTCCGATATACACACATCTCTTCTTCCATATTGTTCACATTTCCATTTTGCAGCGATGATGATGACCAGTGTGCCACAGGCTTTCAGTAGAAACCTTCCATGACACTCCTTAGTGAACTAAAATGTAAATACCAGGCTGTGGGGCTCCCTGTACCCCATATCCCCCCAGTGTCCTCTGCCAGTTGACATTAAGAGGTCCTTGGGTCACAGTGGATTTTAATTGCCAGAGTCAATGCATAGGTGCTATGCCTCCCCACAGGCCTTCAGAGATCCACAGTCTCCAAGGATCACCAACTTGTTCTTTCCACAGGAGTCAAACCCAACAGACCATCCTGGTAGAAAGTCCCAGGGATGAATCATACTTTTCCTTTTGAGATTTTTCTGTTGCAGGGGAGTAGTCCCCCATTGTGATGTTCCCAGGGTTGTCAGGGATCTTGTTACCACCTGCCATTAGTGTGAGGAAGCCCTGTCTGTGCGTGCCATGGGGCAGCTCCTCAATTCCGCCAGCCATGGGTGACACCAGCACTCCTCGCTAGGCCTCACGGATCCCACTGTCACTCTGCAGCTTAGTGATAGGCCCTCTCCAACCCCTGAGCCCTTAGAGCATCTTCCTTTAGCATTCAGCCCTTGGTCCACTGGACACTTGCAAATGTGGCTTCTTCCAAAGAAACAGCACAGCACAGCTTACCGTTTCCACCTCACTGCTCTGCTTAACTCACAGCACTTAGATATATTTATAGAAAAACAAGTACAAGTTTATGTAACAAAGCAGAGAGATTAAAGTCGTAGCAAGAAGTAATGTTGGCAACAAATGGTTACATGTAAAATCATAAGATGCATTTTAGAGCCTAGATTTAATTAGATAAGATGCTCTCAGGTCTTGTAGAGTATTGCTCACCCATGATCCTTACACTGCTTTACAGTCAGGCTGGCTGTGAGCCTCCTTTCACAAGATGAGCATGCTGTCAGATTGCCTTGTAGGTGAAGGATTCAGTGCGTTCCTTTGCATTCCCATATATACTAGACCAGGGATCGGCTTCCCGCTGCCCCCATTGGCCTGGAGCAGCGAACTGTGGCCAGTGGGAGCCTTGATCTGCCGAACCTGGAGACGGGGCAGGTAAACAAACCGGCCTGGCTTGCCCTGGCGGGCTGGGTGCCAAAGGTTGCTGATTACTGTTCAAGACCAAGCCTTTATCTTTATTCCTAAGCAGGATATCCTGTGCTGTTGCCAAAATCTACAAGAGAGAAAATCTACCAGAAGAAACAATCTCTTAATTAACATCTGGTTCAATATGCAAATAGGCATACAGTCTGAGGTGTACGATACCCAAATGGGCAGACAGCGAGACAGATGTCAGTTACCTCCTGCCTGAAAGGAACATTGTGGAGGTATGTCACCTCCTGAGGACCTTCCTCAACTCCCAGACCTTAAGAACAGTACAGATACATAACTCTCTACATATTATCTATACAGACTTTTTCCAATGATTATGACCTCTGGGCCACTGGATTTTGGTAGAGACATCACATGCCCCCTTTGTTGAACTCTTATGCAGATATCCAACCCAGAGGATCCCTGTAAAAAACCCATGTACTCCTCTGTGTCCTCTACTAGTTGGCAGCAATAACATGCCTGGGTAACCCAGCACTTTACACAAATTGGTTCTGCCAAGATATTTATGTCTTCAAAATACTAAAACAATGGTTTTTAAAAGGCACAAACTTAAGGGAAAGTTACATAACTTCTTGTTGGGTTTAGAAAAATGCTAGAGCGAACGATTAAGTGAAAGAGGGAAAATGAACTGGAGTCCAGTGTCTCTCTGACTTATAGCATTTAGCTGTGCAGAAACTATAAAAACGGGGGATATAAATGGTAGTTTCAGAAAAGTCCATTCAGAGCAGACGTAGGAAAGTACTGTGTAACGGGGAATGTAACATATGTTGGCGGTGCTGTAGCACACTGTCAAGCAAAGTGGCTGAGGCAAGGACTCTGGATCAATGCAAGAAACAATTAGTTGCCAGCCTTTGGAGTGATGTGTGATAAAAAAGGTAGGTGGGAGAGGCTTGATCATTCAGACTGGTTTATCATTCACTGCTTCTACAGTCTCGGTATCTTTTATAAAGGCATTTTCCAGCTCTTCATTTGGATCCCTTATCCAGCCCTCTGTTGTTCATCTGTTGGAAAAATGTTAAAACCCAGACATGCCAAAAGGTGTCAGACTAATGAGCGCTCCTTTCAATTCTTCTCCCCTTGTAGCTTTTCCCTTCACTATCTGCTTGGGATTGTCATTTGACGCTCATTTTACTAGTTATGCTACAGTTCTGATTACATGTTCTCGCACAAGACAGCAAAGCAACTGAGTAAAAATATTCATGCTCAGGACAGAGACTGAAGGAATTATAGATGCTGGAATCTTATTCCTAGAGAGAAAAAAGTCACGACAGAAGTGGCAAGACAGATTAATACAATATTAAATTTAATGGGGGTATTAGTGCAAATGCTAGGTTTACGCTCTGACATCCATAACAGGTCATAAAATTAATTTTTCCATAGCAACAGTATCCTTACTGCCTTGTTGGTGTGCATATAGGGCCAGAGGGCCGAATCTCACGCTTACTCACTCACTCATTCTGTAAGCAGCCCCTCTGAAGGCAACTGGCCTATTTGTGAAGCAAGGTTCTACTCTGAGCACAAAGGGCTCACAATCTGGCCCATACTCTTGCTATATTAGCAGTAGGCAGTGTGCAGTACTAGTTGGTTGACATGGACACTGATCCTGGGATCTGATACACACAGATGAACGCCTGAGCTGTGTGGAGACCCAGTGAGTGGACAGTTTTGAGGTTAAGGCCCTGGACTGGTCAAGAGATCTGGATTTGTGCCCCACGACTGCCAGACTTCCATGCACCCAATGAGCAAGTCATTGTGCCTCAGCTCTGCCTCTGGAAAGTGTCAGGTATTTTGTCAACCTCATTCTCATTGTTATGTCCTTTGGGGCCATCCACCATTTTCTCTGTCTGCTCTGATAAATGGCTAGCTGGCATCAAGATATAATACACACAGTGATGGGTTAAGGCACAGGGCAAGCACAGGGATCATGAACCATGTAACTTGTCTGTTGGGATGCTATAATCCTTTCTTATGTGTAAAGGAAGAGCCACCATGGCCATAACTGTAGCACTACAGGAAGATTGGCGGTAATCATTAACGGTGGATCTTATTTACATGGGGTGAATGATAGTGTTAAGGTTAATGAGACATACTTAAAAGGAAGTAAGGACACTCAGAAACACGAGAGCTAACGTGATTACATGTGGGGGTTGATCTGATATGTACCGTGTGTGCTAGTGGTTGGAGACTAGTCAGCTGCTCAAGGGATAAGATTTACATCTTTGCAGTTAAAGTTGGAGTAATTAAACAGACTGTTTGTGATAATTTACTATAAATTAGCCAGTCACAAGCTTGAAGAGCTGTCATGCAAGGCAGTGTCATTCACTTTAGACTATATCTGGGAAGCACAGGTGCTGTGCTGTTTTATCAACCAGGCAAGGTACTAACAAACTTCAACAGGACTTTATTTTTAAAGTGGAAAGCTCTTTGCCAAGTTGCTGCAGCCTCTGTAACTCTCACTCTGCCTCCTCAACTCCTCTCCCCTCCTTCCCATTTCCTGTTCTTTCAGACTCCCAACAACCAGTGCTCCCAGTTCTAGTAATTTCAAGCAACATCTAAACACCACATTCCTTCCTCTCTTAAGAAACTCTCCCAATTAAAATAAACGTTGTTCTAACCACAGGAACAAATAGGAAACAAGACACTATACCATTGGCAGAAATATTACACTGAAAACACTGTAGATACTACATAACATAGTCTCTAGTCCAGACAGGTGGTCATCTGGGTCTGACAGGCTCTCTCTCAAGCCTCAGTTCCAATGCAATGTCTTGCTGTGTTGATACTATGGTGAAGTCATCCAATGCAGACAGATTGTTGGCATAATCTCTTCTTGGTGCATAGGCAGATGCAAGATAAGAAGCATTCCATACCTGCCTATCAGAAAGTCGATTGATGTAAGGTCCCTTCTTCTCTATGATTTTAAGAGGAGCTGTGAATTTATGGTCCCCTTTGCGTAAAATTCCAGGTTTTCATATTCTAACGAAAGAACCACACTCAAACTTTGGTTCCTTAGCACCCCACTGTTTGTCTGTGAAAGCCTTATACTTTGCTTGGTTCTGTTCAATTGTTTTTCTCACGTTATCCTTGGTTGGGGCCTCAGGTCGTGCTTTTAACAATCCAGCAATGTTCAGTTTAGTATTCATCTGTTTCCCATGTAGTAACTCTGCAGGTGATCTTTGCATTGTGGAATCTTGTGTAGCCCGGTATGCTTGCAAGAAATCAGTAGTGAAGAGTATCCACAATCACCCTTCCGGTTTAGCCATTTGCAAACTCTTTCAAACTTCTCTTAAACTGTTCGATTTCCCCATTGGCTTGAGGATAATATGACCTTCTGTGTAAAATGTTCCTCTCTGCTAGAAAAGTTTCAAACTCCAGGGAAGTAAATTGACTACCATTATCTCAAACCAGTTCTTTGGAGTTACCTTCCCTGCTAAAAACTGAAGAGAGGAACTTAATTACTGTAGCAGAAGAGATTTGTGATGTAAATGCTACCTCAGGCCGTTTACTGAAATAGTGATGGCATAATGATGGTCAATTGGAGCAGTATCAAAGGGTCCTACAATGTCAATCAGCATTTTTTCCCATGCAGATTCAAGAAGATGAACAGGTTGTAATGGAGGGGTACATGTCACTGCTGTCTTATCATGCATTTGGCAAGTGACACAGGATTTTATGAGTGCTTCAGTTTGAGAGTCCATCCCTGGCCACCAACACAGATCCCGTAGTCATTGTTTGGTTCTGACAATTCCTTGATGAGTATTGTGTGCCAAGTGTATGAGTTTTGACTGTAATTCTTCTGGAACAAGTAACTGGTGTGTACCCGTAGCACACAGCCATTGAGCAAAGAAAGTTCATCTCGAACTCAAAAATAAGGCAGCAAAACTGGCTCAAGGCTTTTAGGGTTACTGAGCTATCTCTTTGTCAGAAATTCCCATAGTTTTTGTTGAATTGGACACGCTGAACAAGCAGTTTGAAATTGTTCTTTTGTAACTGTAGTAAGAGTGCTTGTAAGAAGCACAACTACTGCATCCTCATCCTCCGGTGGACCATCTGGTGAAGGCAAAGGCAGGCGAGAAAGGCAATCAGCTACCAAATTTTTGCTTCCAGGCTTATATTCCAGTTCATAATTTAAAGAGTAGTCTTGCAGACCATCTAGCAATACAATGCCCTGCTCTTCCCAGTCCTTTCGTGGTGAGCAACGTTGTCAAAGGGCTGTGGTCTATGTGCAACTTGAACATGCAGCCCCACTGGTAAGTTCTTCATTTTTCAGTAGCCCAAACGCAAGCAAGTGCTTCTTTTTCGACTGTGGAATATTTTTTCTCAGCGTCACTTAGTGTCCTTGAAGCAAATGCAACAGTCCTCTCTGTGTTGTTCTCATGAACTTGTGTGAGGACAGCCTCAAGTCTATAATCAGAAGCATCAGTAGTTACAATTGTGGGCAATGCAGGACTGAATAGTGCAAGTACTGGACTATGTACAATCAAGTCTTTCACCGTTTCGAAACTAGCTTGTGTATCCTTTGTCCACACTGAGGTTGAACTTCTCAGTAGTAATTCTCATAATGGTTCAATGACAGAAGCATAACTGGGAATGAATTTTGCATACCAGGAGGTAAGACCCAAGAAGGAACATAAGGTTTGCAAATCTGTTGGAGGAGGAGTATTTGAAATTGCCAGGATATGATCTGGATCAGGTTTTAGTCCAGCCTGTGAAATTGTATGCCCCAGAAAGGAGAGTTCAGTTTGTCTAAATTTGCATTTGGACCTATTGAGCTTGAGGCCTGCTTTGCTGATGCCGTTTAGTACAGACTGCAGGTTATTGTCATGCTCCTCAGTAGTATTTCCAAACACAATAATATCATCCAAAGAGCACTGAACTCCATGTTGATTCTTCAGAAACAATTACATCATTTTTGGAAGGTACTCGGGGCTGATATGAGACTGTCTGGAACATGTTTAAAATGAAATAGTCCCTCATGTGTAATAAATGCTGTGAGGTCTCTGCTATCTTCATGCAACATAACCTGGTGGTATGCGCTCTGCAAATCAAGAATAGAAAACATCTTTGCTCCACGGAGTTCTGCAAATACTTCTTCAGTGTGAAGAAGAGGATGGCTGTCAATCACAATAGCTTTATTTGGCTCCCTTAAGTCCACACAAAGGCGAATGGCTCCACCCTTCTTCTGCATCACTACTATAGGTGAAACCCTTTCCGATGAGTTAATCTCTTCAATAATGTCCTTTTGACAAGTTTTCTAAGTTTGTCTGAAACAGCTTCCTTGACTGAAAATGGTAAGCGCCATAATTTCTGTCGTACAGGCATCACATTATTCCGCATTTTAACTTTATGCAGAAACCCATAAGCACAGCTGAGTTTCTCCTCAACCTGGTGTTGGATCCCAGCTGAAACTGGTGTGTGTACCGCAAGAGTGCTTTGCTGAGGAAGATCAATTTGTCCATTAACTACCCTGAGATTTAAAGCAGCCAATAAATCTCTGCCAAGGATAGGAGTGCCTTTGTGGACAATGTAGAACTCTGAAGTTACACAGCAGTCACCAAAAGTAACTATTGCTGGCAGGCAGCCATGTACTGGAATATGGTTTTTCAGATAGCACACCAACTAAAGTTTGGGTGCAGTAAGAGGCACATCTTTAAAGTAATGCAAATAGGTGGAATCAGGTAGTATACATACTGCTGAGCCAGTGTCCAACATTAGCTGAATAGAGTGTGATTTGCCTGAGGGTATGGCGGAAACGTTTACAATGCACTTTATCTGTTCTGGAATATGTGCAGTAGTGGTTTTATCCATGCTCAGCACAGTCTGGTATTGTAACTGCATGCACCTGTTGATTGAACTGGCTACTGTGACATACAATCTTTTTGCAATGATTTCACTGAGCTACTTTTGCTGGACATCCTGTGTAGCTTGCAAGGTGTTGTGGGGATCAACAGTGAAAGCATGCTTTTATTGTATTTTGAATTTGCAGATTCAGTGGCTTTTCATTAGTTTTCCTCCTGCAATTGTCTGTCTGCAGTGATAGTGAACTTTTCTGCAAAGGAGTCACAGCCTGGACTGTGCCTCCTGTATCCCTGCTCATTATTTTGGCTTCAGCTGTAGCTGACTCAATCTGAGTAGCAATGGTTATTGCTTTTTCTAGTGTAAGTTGTGATTCTAGAAGAGAGCGTTCTCTTACAAGAAGCATGGTTGTTTTCTCAATGAGCTGGTCTCTAATCATCTCATCTGCCATATTCCCAAAGTCCCAAGTTACAGTCAGACTCCTCAGGGAAGCAATATACTGCATTATAGTCTCCCTTGGTTTCTGCTCATGCTGGCGAAGTCTGTAGCAATTAGCTACTACATTCACTTTGGGCACAAAAAAGTCCTTTAATGCAGTGAGTGCAGCCTCATAATTATCATCTGCAAGGGGAAAAGTGTAAAATATATGCTACCCTTCCGCTCCAAGGCAGTGGATTAGCAGAGCATGCTTTCTTGCTTCAGAAATCTCGGTAGCACTGATTGCAAGCAGATAAGTCTCAAACAAACTTGTGACCTGGGTGGAGCTGCGAAAAGGACAGACCACCACAGAGTGGTGCTATAGTGAGAAAGGGGAAATGCCCTGGGGGAAGAACCGGCCACGCTCTGGTTCCCCTTCATGCTGACATTTGAATTTGACATGGCCAGCATCGTCAGGGAACTCTGCTGTAATGTCAGCCCTTGCTATAATAGTCTGTGACCCATTGAAATTTCAAACAGACATAACCCAAATTAACTAGAGCAAAATGGGCTGCCACGACTTCTCCTCTGCAAACTTACTGTTTCTTGGTGGCAAATATGTAAATGACATACACTTACCTTTACTTTTGAAAACTCTTATTTTTCATACATCCGTATGTACTTCAACAGAATAAAGATTTCATTTCCTGATAATTCTGGAGGTTTTTAAATACTCTAGGCTACACCCTCAGCTGACTGACTTCAGTGGAGCTATGCTAATTTATGAGCAATGCTGTTTTACATCAGTCAAGGATCTGGGCAGCCTTTAGTGCGCTTATGCTGAAAAATTAGCAATTGCACAGCAGAAATCTACTGCAGTTGTGTGTCATTTCTTAGAGGATGAATACTGGTTTTAACTTCTGCATAGGCAAGATTTTTGCCCTTAGTACAAGTAATTGAATATATTACAAAATTAGATTTTGCATCCTCCACAAAAGCGCTGAGCAAAATCCGTGGTTTGGTGGCTTAGATTCAAATTATAATTAAGTTTCCAATTATTAAAATGTTAGTGACTGACTTTGGGATGTTGCTGGCTGAAAAGAGAGTGTGATAATTAGAAGACATGAAAAGAGGAAGAAATATCAGCAGATTACACTAGAGACTCCAGCCAGTAGGAGCTCCAGCAGAAGCAGCCAAAGCAGGGACCTCTGGCCATTCAGAGAACTTTCTACAGTTTTGTCTGGATTTCCCCTGCACTGATTGGCTGTTTGCTCCAACACTTCTTCATTCTCCCCTTCCCTTTCCTCACAGGGTATGTCTACCCAGCCAAGAAAAACGAATGGCTGGCATGAGCCAGCCAACTCGGGCTCGTGGGGCTTGGGCTGCAGGGCTGTTTCATCACTCAATAGGCTTCTGGGGTTGGGCTGGAGCCTGGGCTCTGGGATGCTCTCATCCAACAGAGTACCAGACCCTGGTCTCCAGCCCATGCCCAGACGTCTATTTGGCAGTGAAACAGCCCCATGAGCCCAAGTTGTCTAGCATGGGTGAGCCGCAGGTGTCTAGTGGCTGTGTAGACATACTCACAGTATCTTCAACTTCACTTCATTCCACCCTTGTCCCTTACTCCCCTTCCCTCTTTTTTCCATTTAGCTGATCACCTCTGAACTAACACCCCCCCCTCCGAAATTTAGTGGCACTAACATGACGTTTGCTGCCATCGCATGAGCATTCTAGTGGTCTGTTATACCTCTTCCCCGTCACACATGTCTGTCTTGTCTACTTAAATTGGAAGCTCGTTGAAGCAGGGACTGTCTGTTTCTCTGTTTGGTCCTTAGGCACTAATGTAATAAACATGATTGATAATTAAGAGGGCAGGATGCTGCTTGGAGGTATGGTTGGGCTGTGTTTCTACCCTCATCTCAATAGAAGACAAACCCCAAATTGATGTCTAAGCTCCCTCCCTTCTGAGATTGGTTTATACTGAGAACTCACAGCATGGTTTTTACTGATAATTCCCAGCAAGCCTCAGCCTAATCCTCTTCCCTGAGCTTGCCTGTCCCTAAAGTTTGCCTACAGGACTCTGTCTGACTTTCTTCTAGAGAACAGTGGTGAATTGCAGAGGCTAACAGAGGGAGATATGTCTGAGAGGAGGTTCGCTAAGTGCTACATTGGGGGGCTGTGTTGGGGAGTATCTGAGTGTCTGTTGTGGGGACAGTTTATCAGTTTGATCGTGTGCTTGATTGTTTGTTTGAAAAGTGTGAATTGGGAGTGCTTTGTTCCAGATGGGTCTTAAGTGGACCTGACTGTTATAAAAAGGCAGTCGGCAGTGAACAGTGGAGGCTAACAGAGGGATTTTGCCTGGGGAGAGCCCACTGAGGCTTTCATCTTGTGGGCTTCTGTGAGTTGCTGCAACAGGTGAGGAAGCTGTTAGAAGGAAGAAATTATGGAAGGTGAGCATTCAGCTGTTGTAACCTGCGCAGGGTTGTGCCCTGTTTGTCTTTCTTCCACAGGACAGAAGCGACTTTGTACAAAATGCAAGCTGGTCTCCATATTGGAAGAGAAGGTTTGAGGTCTGGAGAAACAAGTATCGACCCTGTGTTGCATAGGAGAAAATGAAGATTTCCTGGACAGATGTCAGGATATGCTTCTACGGGCGCAACTTTCTGAAGAATTGGAGCAGGCTGCGCAGAGGGGACAGAGGGACCGTGAAGAAATTTGGCAGCATGTGACCTCCAGAAGAAGAAAGAGGAGTGTCCATGTACCAGCAATGGAGATACAGGTGAGCAACAGTTTTCATGTTCTCTCCACAGGTACTAATGCAGAGAGTGGACTAGAAGATACATCTGAGGGAAGGGAGCAGAAGGAGACGCCACCAATTGGAAAGCATAAGATGCAGTGTCTTAGGGATGGGGGTTCCATGACCACTGGTCCCAAAAGAAGGAGGTGGGTGGTGGTGATCAGGGACTCCCTCCTCAGGGGGACTGAGTCAACTATCTTCCGCCTCGACCGAGAAAACTGAGAGGTCTGCTGCTTGTCAGGAGCTAGGATTCATGATGTGATGAGAGACTGCCGAGACTCATCAAGCCGTCGGATCACTACCTCTTCCTGCATCTTCACATGGGCACCAATGGTACTGCCAAGAATGACCTTGAGCAGATCACTGCAGACTTCATGGCTCTGGGAAGAAGGATAAAGCAATTTGAGGTGCAAGTGGTGTTCTCGATCATCCTCCCTGTGTAGGGAAAAGGCCTGGGTAGAGACTGTCGAATTCTGGAAGTCAACGAATGGCTATGCAGGTGGTGTCGGAGAGAAGGCTTTGGACTCTTCGACCATGGGATAGTGCTCCAAAGAGGAGGAGTGCTAGGCAGAAACGGGCTCCACCTAACGAAGAGAGGGAAGAGCATCTTCATAAGCAGGCTGGCTAACCTGGTGAGGCGGGCTTTAAACTAGGTTCACCGGGGGAAGGAGACCAAAGCCCTGAGGTAAGTGGGAAAATGGGATACTGGGAGGAAGCACAAGCAGGAGAGTGCAAGAGGGGAACACTCCTGTCTCAGACTGAGAAACTGGGACAATCAGTGTGTTATCTTAAGTGCCTATACATAAATGCAAGAAGCCTGGGAAACAAGCAGGGAGAACTGGAAGTCCTGGCACAGTCAAGGAACTATGATGTGATTGGAATAACAGAGACTGGTGGGATAACTCACATGACTGGAGACATGGATGGATATAAACTGTTCAGGAAGGACAGGCATGGCAAAAAAGGTAGGGGAGTTGCATTGTATGTATGACTGCTCAGAGCTCTGATATGAAACTGCAGAAAAACCTGAGAGTCTCTGGATTAAATTTAAAAGTATGAGCAACAAGGGTGAAGTCACGGTGGGAGTCTGCTATAGACCACCAGATCAGGGGAATGAAGTGGACAAGGCTTTCCTCCAGCAACTAGCAGAAGTTACTAGATCGCAGGCTTTGGTTTTCATGGGAGACTTTAATCACCCTGATATCTGCTAGGAAAGCAGTACTGCGGTGCACAGATAGACAATCCAGGAAGTTTTTGGAAAGTGTAAGGGACAGTTTCCTGGTGCAAGTGCTGGAGGAACCAACTAGGGGCAGAGCTCTTCTAGACCTGCTGATCACAAGCCAGGAAGAATTAGTAGAGGAAGCAAAAGTGGATGGGAACCTGGAAGGCAGTGACCATGAGATGGTCAAGTTCAGGATCCTGACACAAGGAAGAAAGGAGAGCAGCAGAATACAGACCCTGGACTTAAGAAAAGCAGACACTGACTCCCTCAGGGAACTGATGGGCAGGATCCCCTGGGAGAATAACATCAGGGGGAAAGCAGCAAAGAATCCTGTGGCACCTTATAGACTAACAGACGTTTTGGAGCATGCCCCTAGCTTGCTTGCTAGCATATATATACCTGCCCCTGAAAATTTCCATTACATGCATCTGAGGAAGTGCGTATTCACCCACGAAAGCTCATGCTCCAAAACGTCTGTTAGTCTATAAGGTGCCACAGGATTCTTTGCTGCTTTTACAGATCCAGACTAACACGGCTACTCCTCTGATATCAGGGGGAAAGGAGTCCCGGAGAGCTGGCTGTATTTTAAAGAATCCTTATTGAGGTTGCAGGAAAAAAACATCCCAGTGTGTGTAGAAAGAATAGTAAATACAGCAGGAGACCAGCTTGGCATAACAGTGAAATCCTTGTTGATCTTAAATGCAAAAAAAGAAGCTTACAAGAAGTGGAAGATTGGACAAATGACCAGAGGAGAGTATAAAAATATTGCTCAGGCATGCAGGAGTGAAATCAGGGAGGCCAAATCACAATTGGAGTTGCAGCTAGCAAGAAATGTTAAGACTAACAAGAAGGGTTTCTTCAGATATGTTAGCAACAAGAAGAAAGTCAAGGAAAGCTTGGACCCCTTACTGAATGAGGGAGGCAACCTAGTGACAGAGGATGTGGAAAAAACTAATGTACTCAATGGTTTTTTTGCCTCTGTCTTCACAAACAAGGTCAGCTCCCAGACTGCTGCACTGGACACCACAGTATGGGGAGGAGGTGACCAGCCCTCTGTGGAGAAAGAAGTGGTTCCGGACTATTTAGAACAAGTCCATGGGGCTGGATGCGCTGCATCCGAGGGTGCTAAAGGAATTGGCGGATATGATTATAGAGCTATTGGCCATTTTCTTTGAAAACTCATGGCGAACGGAGGAGGTCCTGGATGACTGGAAAAAGGCTAATGTAGTTCCCATCTTTAAAAAAGGGAAGAAGGAGGATCTAGGGGAACTACAGGCCAGTCAGCCTCACCTCAGTCCCTGGAAAAATCATGGGGCATGTTCTCAAGGAAACAATTCTGAAGCACTTAGAGTAGAGGAAAGTGATCAGGAACAGTTAGCATGGATTCACCAAGGGCAAGTCATGCCTAACTAACCTAATTGCCTTCTATGATGAGATAACTGGGTCTGTGGATGAGAGGAAAGCAATGAATGTGTTATTCCTTGACTTTAGCAAAGTTTTTAATACGGTATCCCACAGCATTCTTGCCAGCAAGTTAAAGAAGTATGGGCTGGATGAATGGATTATAAGGTGGATAGAAAGCTGGCTGGATTGTTGGGCTCAAAGGGTAGTGATCAATGGCTCCACATCTAGTTGGCAGCCGGTTTCAAGCGGAGTGCCCCCAGGGTTGGTACTGGGGCTTGTTTTGTTTAGTATCTTCATTAATGATCTGGGGGATGGCCTGGACTGCACTCTCAGCAAGTTTGCAGATGACACTATACTGGGAGGTGTGGTAGATATGCTGGAGGCTAGGGATAGGATACAGAGGGACCTAGACAAATTAGAGGATTGGACCAAAAGAAACCTGATGAGGTTCAACAAGGACAAGTGCAGAGTCCTGCCCTTAGGACGGAAGAATCCCATTCACTGTTACAGACTAGGAAGCAGTTCTGCAGGAAAGGACCTAGGGGTTACAGTGGATGAGAATCTGGATATGAGTCTACAGTGTGCCCTTGTTGCCAAGAAGGCTAATGGCATTTTGGGCTGTATAAGTAGGGGCATTGCCAGCAGATTGAGGGACATGATCATTCCCCTCTATTCGACATTGGTGAGGCCTCATCTGGGGTACTGTGTCCAGTTTTGGGCCCCACACTACAAGAAGGATGTGGAAAAATTGGAAAGAGTCCAGAGGAGGGCAACAAAAATGATTAGGGGGCTGGAGCACATGACTTATGAGGAGAGGGTGCGGGAACTGGGATTGTTTAGTCTGCAGAAGAGAAGAATGGGCTGGGGGGAGGGGGTTTAATAGCTGCTTTCAACTACCTGAAGGAGGGTTCCAAAGAGGATGGATCTAGACTGTTGTCAGTGGCAGCAGATGACAGAACAAGGAGTAATGGTCTCAAGATGCAGTGGGGGAGGTTTAGGTTGGATATTAGGAAAAACTTTTTCATTAGAAGGGTGGTGAAACACTGGAATAGGTTATCTCGGAAGGTGGTGGAATCTCCTTCCTTAGAGGTTTTTAAGGCCAGACTTGAGAGAGGCCTGGCTGGGATGATTTAATTGGGAATTGGTCCTGCTTTGAGCAGGGGATTGGACTAGATGACCTCCTGAGGTCCCTTCCAACCCTGATATTCTGTGATTCTATGAGCCACTGCTCCTCACTGAGGATGGAGTTAATGAACCATATCTGCCAGGACTGAGAACTTCAGTATTGCAGGGTTCTGACACCTGCAAACAGGTTGGGTCAAGAGGAAAGCTCTGCTATCTCTTTATGTGAGACATGCAGAACAGTGGCACAACAAAATCTATCCCCATGATTTAATCAAATTAGCACATACTCCAGCTGAAGGAGTACTTCCCACCAGTTGATGCGCGCAGATATGGGTATCAGTTTGTCAAGGTCACTTACAGTATTCTGTCTAAGCCAGGGGATGGCAAACTACGGCCTGTGGGCCGAATCTGGCCCATCAGGGCTTTCAGTTTGGCCCATGGGATTGCCAGTCCCATGGTGTAGTGGGGCTAAGGCAGGCTCCCTGCCTGACCTGGCCCCGTGCTGCTCCCAGAAGCGACCAGCACCACATCCCTTTGGCCCCTGGGGAGGGAGAGGTAGAGGGCTCCCTGCTCTGCCCTCTGCTGCAGGCACCACCCTCCACAGCTCCCATTGGTTGAGAAGGGGGAACCGTGGCCAATGGGAGCTTCAGGGTTGGTACCCACAGGTTAGGGCAGTGTGTGGTGGAGCCGCCTGCCCCACCCCACCCCACCCCACCCCCAGGAGCCACTGCTGGACATGCTGGCCACGTCCAGGAACAGCGCAGGGTCAGGGCAGGCAGGGAGCCTGCCTTAGCTCCGCTGTGCACCGCTGCCACCCTGGAGACACTCGAGGTTAGTGGTGCTGGGCTGGAGCCTGCACCCCTAACCCCTGCCCTGAGCCCCCTCCTGCACCCCAACCCCTTGCCCTGAGCTCCTTCCTGCACCCCTCCCACACCCTGTACTCCCTCCCACATCCCAACCCCTTGCCCCAGCCCTGCATTCATGGCCCTGCATACAATTTCCTCACCCAGATGTGGCCCTCAGGCCAAAAAGTTTGCCCACCCCTGGTCTAGGCAAATGGGTCAGAGCCTGAGCTGGGGCCATCTGTAAGAAAATTCAAGAAAAATACAGGTCCCTGGATTGAAGGGTGGGGGATTCTCCAGGATTCTTTAGTGCCCTCTGGTTGCTGAGAGCACTCTGTGTAGCCTGCAATCACGTTTTTTAGAAAGGAGGAATGGGTGAGTGAGTATAGTATATGCATGTTTAGTGTTTTAATGATACAAAATTACCCTTCTAGTAACTATATACTCCAGGGAGACCTTGACCCAAAAAGGAAGTAATTGTTTTATTCTGTCCCTGAGTAAGGGTGGGATGACTTTCAAAAGTGCTCAGCACTGATTTCATATTTCTCCTACTGAAGTCAGTGGTAACACTGCAAAATCAGACTAGCAGTGAGCAATTTTTAAAAGCCCTTCCTTATTCATTTCCTAGCCCCCTCCCCGCTTGTCCAGAGATTCATAGATTCTAGGACTGGAAGGGACCTCAAGAGGTCATCGAGTCCAGTCCTCTGTCCTCATGGCAGGACCAAATACTGTCTAGATCATCCCTGATAGACATTTATTTAACCTACTCTTAAATATCTCCAGAGATGGAGATTCCACAAACACCCCAGACAATTTATTCCAGTGTTTAATCACTCTGACAGTTAGGAACTTGTTCCTAACGTCCAACCTAAACCTCCCTTGCTGCAGTTTAAGCCCATTGCTTCTTGTTCTATCATTAGAAGCTAAGGTGAACAAGTTTTCTTCCTCCTTCTTATGACACTCTTTTAGATACCTGAAAACTGCTATCATGTTCCCCTCTCAGTCTTCTCTTTTCCAAACTAAACAAACCCAGTTCTTTCAGACTTCCTTCATAGGTCATGTTCTCTAGACCTTTAGTCATTCTTGTTGCTCTTCTCTGGACCCTCTCCAATTTCTCCACATCTTTCTTGAAATGCGGTGCCCAGAACTGGACACAATACTCCAGTTGAGACCTAACCAGCGCAGAGTAGAGCGGAAAAATGACTTCTCATGTCTTGCTCACAACACACCTGTTAATGCATCCCAGAATTATGTTTGCTTTTTTTGCAACAGCATCACACTGTTGACTCATATTTAGCTTGTGGTCCACTATAACCCCTAGATCCCTTTCTGACGTACTCCTTCCTAGACAGTCTCTTCCCATTCTGTATGTGTGAAACTGATTGTTCCTTCCTAAGTGAAGCACTTTGCATTTGTCTTTATTAAACTTCATCCTGTTTACCTCAGGCCATTCCTCCAATTTGTTCAGATCATTTTGAATTATGACCCTATCCTCCAAAGCAGTTGCAATCCCTCCCAGTTTGGTGTCATCTGCAAACTTAATAAGCGTACTTTATATGCCAATATCTAAATCGTTGATGAAGCTATTGAACAGAGCCAGTCCCTGAACAGATCCCTGTGGAACCCCAGTTGTTATGCCTTTCCAGCAGGATTGGGAACCATTAATAACTACTCTCTGAATATGGTTATCCAGCCAGTTATGCACCCACCTTATAGTAGCCCCATCTAAATTGTATTTGCCTAGTTTATCGATAAGGATATCATTTGAGACCGTATCAAATGCCTTACTAAAGTCTAGGTATACCACATCCACCGCTTCTCCCTTATCCACAAGACTCGTTATCCTATCAAAGAAGGCTATCAGATTGGTTTGACATGATTTGTTCTTTACAAATCCATGCTGGCTATTCCCTGTTACCTTACCACCTTCCAAGTGTTTGCAGATTATTTCCTTAATTACTTGCTCCGTTATCTTCCCTGGCACAGAAGTTAAACTAACTGTTCTGTAGTTTCCTGGGTTGTTTTATTTCCCCTTTTATAGATGGGCACTATATTTGCCCTTTTCCAGTCTTCTGGAATCTCTCCTGTCTCCCAAAGATAATAGCTAGAGGCTCAGATACCTCCTCTATTAGCTCCTTGAGTATTCTAGTATGGATTTCATCAGGCCCTGGTGACTTGCAGGCATCTAACTTTTCTAAGTGATTTTTAATTTGTTCTTTTTTTATTTTATCTTCTAAACCTACCCCCTTCTCATTAGCGTTCACTATGTTAGGCATTCCTTCAGACTTCTCAGTGAAGACCGAAACAAAGAAGTCATTAAGCATCTCTGCCATTTCCAAGTTTCCTTTTACTGTTTCTCCCTTCTCACTGAGCAGTGGGCCTACCCTGTCCTTGGTCTTCCTCTTGCTTCTAATGTATTGATAAAAAGTCTTCTTGTTTCCCTTTATTCTCATAGCTAGTTTGAGCTCATTTTGTGCCTTTGCCTTTCTAATCTTGCCCCTGCATTCCTGTGTTGTTTGCCTATATTCATCCTTTGTAATCTGTCCTAGTTTCCATTTTTTATATGACTCCTTTTTATTTTTCAGATCATGCAAGATCTCGTGGTTAAGCCAAGGTGGTCTTTTGCCACATTTTCTATCTTTTCTACCCAGTGGGATAGCTTGCTTTTGGGCCCTTGATAGTGTCCCTTTGAAAAACTGCCAACTCTCCTCAGTCGTTTTTCCCCTCAGTCTTGATTCCCATGGGGCCTTACCTATCAGCTCTCTGAGCTTACCAAAATCCGCCTTCCTGAAATCCATTGTCTCTATTTTGTTGTACTCCCTTCTACCCTTCCTTAGAATTGTGAACTCTGTGATTTCATGATCACTTTCACTCAAGCTGCCTTCTACTTTCAAATTCTCAAAGAGTTCCTCCCTATTTGTTAAAATCAAATCTAGAACAGCTTCCCCCCAATAGCTTTTTCAGCTTTCTGAAATAAAAAGTTGTCTGCAATACAGTCCAAGAACTTATTGGATAGTATCTGTCCCGCTGTGTTATTTTCCCAGCATATATCTGGATAGCTGAAGTCCCCCATTACCACCAAATATTGGGCTTTGGATGATTTTGTTTGTTTAAAAAAAGCCTCATCCACCTCTTCCACCTGGTTAGGTGGCCAGTAGTAGACTGCTAGCATGGCATAACCCTTGTTTTTTAACCCCTTTAGCCTAACCCAGAGACTCTGAACACTTCCGTCTCCTATGTCTATCTCCACCTCAGTCCAAGTGTGTATATTTTTAATATATAAGGCAACACTTCCTCCCCTTTTCCCCTGTCTATCCTTCCTGAGCAAGCTGTACTCATCCATAACAACATTCCAATCATGTGTATTATCCCACCAAGTTTCAGTGATGCCAACAATGTCCTAGTTGTATTTATTTATTAGCACTTCCAGTTCTTTCTGCTTATTACCCATACTTCTCGCATTTGTATATAGGCATCTAAGATACTGATTTGATCTTGCTTCCCAGTTTTTCCCTGACCCTCCTTTCTCTCTGCCATTATAGCCCACACTCCCTCCTATTTCCAACCCATCTCCCAGGTCTACATGTTCTCCACTTAACTGTGGGCTTTGCTCACCTGTCCCTGTTGAACCTAGTTTAAAGCCCTCGTCACTAGGTTAGCCAGTCTGTGTCCAAATAGGGTCTTTCCCCTCCTCAAAAGGTGAACGCCATCTCTGCCTAGCAGTCCTTCCTGGAATAGCATCCTATGGTCAAGGAAGCCAAAGCTCCTCTGGCGACACCATCTTCGGAGCCAGGCATTTACCTCTATGATGCACCTGTCTCTGCCCGGGCCCCTACCTTTGACAGAAAGGATTGAAGAGAATACCACCTGCAGTCCAAACTCCTTCACCCGTACTCCCAGAGCCCTGTAATCATTCTTGATCCGCTCAGTGTCACACCTCACAGAATCATTTGTGCCCACATGGATGAGTAGCTTGGGGTAGTAGTCAGAGAGCTGGATAATCCTCAACAATGCCTCTGTAACATCTCGGATATTGGACCCCGGCAGGCAGCATAGCTCCTGAGATGAAATGTGAGAGCGACAGATGAGCGGCTCTGTCCCCCTCAGAAGAGAGTCTCTGACCACCACTACTCTACGTTTCCTATTCGCAGTGGTGGCAGCAGACCTCCCAGCTTTAGAGGTATGAGGCTTCTCCTCCTCTGCTGTAGGGGGTGATTCCTTCCCTCCTATATCAAGAAGAGCATAAAGGTTTCCTATTACCACGGCAGGAGAGTTTGGAGCAGGGGTGGAGCACTTCCCACTGCCAGAAGTAACCAGCTGCCAGTGTCCACCCTGAGCCATCTCTTCCTCCACCAGTGGTGTGTCAGCAGTCCTGTGTACTGGGACAGCTACTTCAGCTGTCTCCACATCGACACTGTCCAGGAATTGCTTGTGGATTCGGATGCTCCTCAACCTAGCCACCACCTCCTGTAGCTCTCCCACCCGCTGTCTGAGAGATTCCACCAGCAGGCACCTTTCACACTGGGTTGGTCCCCCAGCCTCAGTAAGTGGAAATTGCAAGTCACAGTCCCTGCAAAACCACACCAGGATCTGGGTAGAAACATCCATGCTCAGGTGCTCTGTCTCGCTACAGGCACAGGTGGAAGAGGCATGAATCTGAATATGTCAATTTACAATTTGTAAACCAGGATTATATTTGTTAAGTTTAATTGCCTGAATATATAGATAGTTGTAGTAAGGCATACTAGCATATGGATATTACAAGTAGTTGAACCAACATGCAGCTTAAGATGGCTTTATGCAGAAACACTGTATGCAGGAGAAAAATTTTAATTAGCACCATCCAATCCTAACTTCCCAGATTTGCCATTAGGTTGTATACCAGATCCATGCCAGAAAAGACTGATGCTATTAATCTCTACTGGGAATACACATCTGAAAACTTGTAACTCTTAATAGTCACAGATGCTGACCAAATGTCCTGCTTTTTTGATGTTAATTAGAGAAGGCTGTATGGGTAAACCTATCCATTCCCTTTGTGGCTCCACATCTGAGGTGACTGCTGCATATAAATTAATCCTCCTGAAAGCAAGAATAATTTACCTGCATTGGAGAGTGTCACCTTCATTTAAACCAGACTTTAAACAGAAGGGAGATCTGTGGTGCATGTGTGCTAAAAGTTCCCCACTTTTAATACTACTCCTTTCATGGTTATTGCACGTGGATGTAATACTGAAGTATAGCAAAGTTTTGAGGATCCCCATTTACGTGACAAGTTGCACCCAAGATAAGCTTCTTATTAGAGATTGCCTCATCAGATCTCATTGAGAAGATTAGCTCAAAGCCGGATTCTGATCAACATTCTACTTGCAGCATTAGTGTCGAGATCTACAAAGCACATACTAGGCTTTACCTTTTGCAAGAAATAAAAAATATCTGACATTAGATGAGGATTAAACAGAGACAAACCAACTAATTGCAAAGAGTTTTCAAAGGATCAACAGTTTTATGGGTCATTTTTGCTTTATCTGCATTAACTCAAGTAATTGAGCTTTATATAGGTAAAGTCTTCAATTGGCCTATCCTAGGGGCAATCTTCAGGACCAATATATCTCCTCCAGTCACTATATAGCCAGTACCCCCCTATGCCGCTTATGTGGGGATGTTAAACCTGCTGGATCCAGTGCTCCTCCCCCTTCTAATGTCCAGTCCCAACCCTCTATGCTGGTCTCTGCTCAGGCCCAATGTAAACCCAAGCCTGTAGCACAGACTGCAGGATGCAGAGATGTACACCCCCAGAAACTATACTGCCTATTCTCCCATTGAGTGCCAATTTAGAGCTCAAGTGGTGCTGTGGGTTTTGGGTTGACTCTCCACTTGAGTAAATTTCAACCATAAAATGCTAGTGTTAGTGTATTGGGCAGAATTCTCTGCAGAACTGAGCTATTTTAAACTAGCAGAGAATTTGGCCCATTATGTGTGCCCTGCATTTCAGTATGAACAGTTGGCAAAGCATCTATTGTTTTAACACTCAGACATGGCTATGTTTGCTCTCTGCTACTCTTGGCTCTGTTACTATTGTAGCTTGGTTTGGTTTCCACTGAGTTACAAAGTGGTGCCATAGGGAAGGTGCAGGTTGGATTAGCTATGGATCCTGGACATCTGGAAAGCACTGGACAATCCCAGAAAAAGCTGCCTGGATTCAGCTTACGTTATAAAGTCTGCTACAAAGTTCTGTAGCTGTTGTGTCTTTGTCTGAGAGCTCCAGCATAGCTGAATCTGTACCACGTTCAATCTTAATCCGGCCCAGGAGACCATGCAGTAAGAGTGTGAAGAGTAAGTTTATAAGATTCAAAACCAGAGGCTTTGTTAGTTTCATTTGTGTCAGTTTCAAACCATTTCCAGGCTACACTGAGGCGATGAGAGGCAGGGCCGACTCCAGGCACCAGTGCAGGAAGCAGGTGCTTGGGGGTGGCCAATGGAAAGGGGCGGGTCCCTCCATCCCTCTCAGAGGGAAGGCCGGCTGCTGAATTGCCGCTGAAGAATGAAGTGGTGCGGCAGAGCTGCCGTCCAAGTGCTGCCGATCGCAGCTTTATCTTTTTTTTTCCTTGCCGCTTGGTGCCGCAAAAAAGCTGTAGCTGGCCCTGATGAGAGGGATGACAAACACTTTGCAACTGAAAGTGCAAGACTGTTACCAAAGCAATATTTTAATTGGGCCTTTCAGTGGTTCAGAGGGCCAAACCCTGCGCCTTTCTCCATGTATACAGCTTCACCTATAACAAGTCCTGGTCCTGTCAGCACAGTCTTTCTGCTGATTTTACCCAGTCCTCTTTCCTTGTTCCCTGCTCTCAGTATTTTTTAGATTACTAAAGATACTGTACTTTGGAGAATCTATCTGTAGGATTTATGTTTATAATAAAATGATTTTAATTCTGGGAGAGAGATGAAAGGAAAGGTGGGGGGAAAATACCCACAGGAGAGAGCAGGCAAATGGCAAACCCAAAACATTCATCTGTCATAAAGGTATCAGTGTTTACATTTATTTTCAGCCATATGTTTTTGACCTTCCTCATCCATTTCACATGCTAGCACTTGTGAAAATATTTAATTGGTGTTTCACACTTTATTTGTAGCAGTTTAAATAAGTTTAAACACTCAGGACCCAGTGTTCAGAACTGAGTGTACACATATGCATGCCTAACTTGCACACAATCGTGCAACTGCATGTATAGTCATGGTTAACTGCACTCACCTAGGTATTCACTGGAGCTTGCAGCTACCAGGCTTGATGGGCAATTACCATGATTATATGTGCAATGGCAGGGATTGTGCACACAAATCATGCATTCACATTTTTGTCTGATCATTTCTAGAAAACTGGGCTTCAGAAATCTGAAATCTAGACCTTAGGTGGAATTACAATGGTGTCTATAAAAACTACAAGTGTGTGGCTGCTGTTGATGTATGATTTCTTAATAGTGTGCAAATGCATTAGCCTGAAAGTTATTTATAGAAAAGATTTTGTGCACAGCTTCACTTATTTGCAAGTTGACTCCAACAATGCACACCATTTGAATCACTTCATCCACATCTATAGTTGGGCAATCCATTTGCTTAGGTATTTTATGCCAACTGTGAATGTTTGTCTGCAACTTATTTTCCTGATGTGTATTTGCAGAACTTACTCTACCATAAATTTTGCAAGTCAGTAGTAAACTACAGTTTTGTATATATGTATCAAACTTCTCTTCCATTAGTATGATCGGAATGTGCTAAAACACCTGACTTAAGAAGCCTTGCATATAATAGGAAAATATATATTCCTCTCACCGTCTGTTCAGTGTGTGTCTCAGGAAGACCATTATTACAGGATAATGGTCACTTGTTGCTACATCAATGCCATGGCAAATGAGAGAGACTTATAGTCAGTTGATCTAGCCAAGCAACATTAATTTTAAGTTCGTTTTATCATTACTGGTGTTCCCTTAGGACAACAGTTCTCAGTAATATTAATGTGCAATATTCCAATTGCCTAACACACACTAATCCTGCTCTGAGGCTGAGACCTGGGTTGTGGGTATGGGAATCTACTCTATCCCTAGGGGACCTTAGGGTGTCAAATCTGCTCAGAATGGCCTGTCACTACTGATGCACCATTCCCATTCCATGTAGATGGGAAACAGTAGGGCTCTGGATCTATTTATGGCGTGGTGTATCCCTGTGGGAGTAGGGAGAGGGCTGGCCCTGCCTTCCCTTGAGTGCAGGGCTGGCAAGTGAGCCTAGAACTTTCAGAGGCTTCATTGTGGCTGGGGAGGCTCCTTTTGCACCCTCCTCACTCTCCACACACATCACCACTGTGGTCCCTTGTAAGGACCTACCATAGTCTCAGGGATCATCTTCCCCACAGCACATTTAGCCCTGGTCTACACTACGAGTTTAGGTCAAAGTTAGTAGCATTAGATCGATTTAACCCTGCACCCGTCCACACGAAGAAGCCATTTTTGTAGACTTATAGGGCTCTTAAAATTGATTTCTGTACTCCTCCCCGACGAGGAGATTAGCGCTGAAATCGACCCTGCTGGGTCAAATTTGGGGTAGTGTGGATGCAATTCGACGGCATTGGCCTCTGAGAACTATCCCAGAGTGCTCCATTGTGACAGCTCTGGACAGCGCTCTCAACTCAGATGCACTGGCCAGGTAGACAGGAAAAGCCCCGTGAACTTTTGAATTTCACTTCCTGTTTGGCCAGCATGGCGAGCTGAGCAGCACAGGTGACCATGGAGTCCCAAAATCCACTATGGGGAGATGAATCCGTGCTATCAGAACTCTGTTCCAAAAGACGAAATGCCGGAATATTTGAAAAAATCTCCAAGGGCATGAAGGACACAGGCTATAACAGGGACCCGCAGCAATGATGCGTGAAACTTAAGGAGCTCAGGCAAGCCTACCAAGGAACCAGAGAGGCAAACGGCCGCTCCAGGTCAGAGTCCCAGACATGCCACTTCTATGATGAACTGCATGCAATTCTAGAGGGTGCCCCTACAACTTCCCCACCTCTGTGCGTGGACTCTGTCAATGGATTCTCACGCAACAGGGATTTGGATTTTGGGGACGAGGAAGAGGATGAGGAGGAAGAGGTTGAAGATAGTGCACAGCAAGCACGCAGAGAAACTGTTTTCCCCGACAGCCAGGAACTGTTTTTCACCTGGATCTACTACCCTCCCAATCCACCCAAGGTGGGCTCCTGAACCTTGAAGGCAGAGAAGGGACCTCTGGTGAGTGTACTTTTGTGAATATAATAAATGGTTTAAAAGTAAGTGTGTTTAATGATTAATTTGCCCTGAAGACTTAGGATGCATTGGTAGCCAGTACAGCTACTGGAAAAGTCTGTTAACATGTATGGGGATGGAGTGGAAATCCTCCAGGGACATCTCAGTGAAGCTTTCCTGGATGTACTCCCAGGGTCACCTGGTTGAAATAGGGGAATTTTATTAAGGGAACATTCAGAGGTGGCCGCTTGTGCTGGGCTGTTTGCCTGTGGCTGAAAAGAAAACATCCCCGCTGTTAGCCATGTGGTGGGGAGAGGGGAGAAGCGATCATCCCAGAGAATTGGGTGTGTTTTGGGGGGGTTTAGTTGGGTTTGTGTTGCATGTTAATCCGAAAACCGCAGCCCTTCCTTTTAAATGGCCGACCCATTTTAAATGGCCAACCCAACAGGTGCTTGGTATAGGAAATGAGGGCGCTGCCGTTTGAAACCATCCCCACATGTTATGAAGGTTAAAGGAGCCAAAAGACTGTAGCTTACCATGGCTGCCTGCAAGCTGAATTCTGCTGCCTGCTGGCCCTCTCACACCAGACTGGCAGGCCCTCAATATAAGAGGCAAAATGCGACCTTGTAAAGAAAGCACACGTGCTATGTAATGTTAATAGCTTGGTTCACTGTGAAAGAGGCTACCCATTGTTCTCTAAAGAGTGTCTTTTTAAATACTACTCTCCCTTTTTTTCCCCCTGCAGCTGAAAATGTTTCAATGCTCCCTATATCATCTCTGTCCCAGAGGCTAGTGAAGATTAGAAGGTGAAAAAAATGCACTCGTGATGAAATGTTCTCTGAGCTCATGCAGTCCTCCCACACTGAAAGAGCCTAGCAGAATGCCTGGAGGCAGACACTGTCAGAGTGCAGGAAAGCACAAAATGAATGTGAGGACAGGTGGCGGGAACAAGAGGAGAGATGGCGGGAGCAAGATGATTGGTGGCGTCAGCGTGATGCGAGGAGGCAGGAAGCAATGCTTAGGCTACTGGAGGATCAAGCTGATATTTTCTGTCCTATTGTTGAGGTGCAGGAAAGGCAGCAGGAGCACAGACTGCCGCTGCAGACCCTGTGTAACCAACTGCCCTCCTCCCCTAGTTCCTTAGCCCCCTCACCCAGACGCTCAAGAATGCGGTGGGAGGGCCTCTGGCCACCCAACCACTCCACCCCCAGAGGACTGCCCAAGTAACAGAAAGCTGGCATTCAATAAGTTTTGAAGTGCAGTGTGCCCATGTCCTTCCCTCCTCCGCCACTCCACCCGGTGCTTCTCTCCTCCCCCACCTCTCCCAGGCTACCTTAGCAGTTATCCCCCCACTTGTGTGATGAATTAATAAAGAATCCATGAATTTGAAACAACACTGACTTTATTGCCTCTGCAAGTGGAGTTCAAAGTGGGAAGGGTGGGGCTGGTTGGCTTACAGGGGAGTAGAGTGAACCAAGAGGGCAGGTTTTCATCAAGGAGAAACAAACAGAACTTTCACACCATAGCCTGGTCAGTCATGAAACTGGTTTTCAAAGCTTCTCTGATGTGCAGTGTGCCTTGCTATGCTCTTCTAAGCGCCCTAGTGTCTGGCTGTGCATAATCAGCGGCCAGGCGATTTGTCTCAACCTTCAACCCCACCATAAACATCTCCCCCTTACTCTCACAGATATTGTGGAGCACACAGCAAGCAGTAATAATGATGGGAATATTGGTTTCCCTGAGGTCTAACCAGCACACTTTTAAACGTCCAAATGCACACTCTACCACCATTCTGCACTTGCTCAGCCTATAGTTGAACAGCTCCTGACTACTGTCCAGGGTGCCTGTGTATGGCTTCATGAGCCATGGCATTAAGGTGTAGGCTGGATCCCCAAGGATAGCTGTAGGCATTTCAACATCCCTAACGGTTATTTTCTGGTCTGGAAAGAAAGTCCCTTGCTGCAGCTGTTCACACACACCAGAGTTCCTAAAGATGTGAACATCATGTACCTTTCCCAGCCATCCCATGCTGATGTTGGTGAAACGTCCTTGTGATCCACCAGTGCTTGCAGCACCATTGAAAAGTATCCCTTGTGGTTTATGTACTGGCTACCTTGGTGGTTCGGTTCCATGATATGGATATGCGTTCCGTCTTACCACAGTTAGGGAATCTCATTGCAGCAAAGCCATCCACTATGACCTGCACATTTCCCAGAGTCACTACTCTTGATAGCAGTGGCTCAGTGACCACGTTGGCTACTTGGATCACACAGCCCCTAGAGTAAATTTGCCCACTCCAAATTGATTTGCAACTGACTGGTAGCTGTCTGGTGTTGCAAGCTTCCAGAAGGCTATTGCCACTTGCTTGTGAACTGAGGGCTGCTCTCATCTTGGTATTCTTGTGCTTCAGGGTGGGGGAAAGTGAGTCACAAAGTTCCATGAATGTTCCCTAATGCATGCAAAAGTTTCGTAGCCAGTGTGAATCATCCTAACCCTGCAACACTATGTGGTCCCCCCAGTCTGTGCTTGTTTCCTGACCCCAGAATCAGTGTTCCAGGGCATGAACCTGCCCCATTAGCACCTTGATGTCCAGATTGCCAGGGACCATGCTTTGAGAGAAGTCTGTGTCCATGTCCTCATCACTCTCGTCACCGTGCTGCCATCACCTCCTCGCCTGCTTTTGAAGTTTCTGGTGCTGCATATACTGCAGGATAATGCGCATGGTGTTTACAGTGCTCATAACTGCTGCAGTGATCTGAGTGGGCTCCATGCTTGCCGTGGTATGTCATCTGCGGAAAAAAGGCGCGAAACGATTGTCTGCCATTGCTCTCACGGAGGGAGGGGCGACTCACAACATGGCTTACAGGGAATTAAAATCAACAAAGGGGGCAGGTTTGCATCAAGGAGAACACACACAACTGTCACACTGAAGCCTGGCCAGTCATGAAGCTGGTTTTCAAAACCTCTGTGATGCACAGCTCGCCTTGCTGTGCTCTTCTAATCTAATCACGAACAGCCTAGTCAGCAAACAGCGCCAGTGAGCTTTTAAACATCGAAAAGGCACATTCTACCACCATTCTGCGCTTGTTCAGCCTATAGTTATGGCCGGCATGTTGGGGAGCGGAGCCCCCTCACCTGTGGTGGAGGGGGTAATGGCCAGCAGAGGCTGCTTCCTCCCTATTGCTGCCTGCTATATGAGAGCTGAGGGATGGGTGCTTGTGCCCCCTTGCTTTGTGTACAGGAAGGATCACAATCTGATCCTATCCTAGCAGGGACTTCGTGTTGTGGAGGTAGCCTAGGCTGAAGGGCAGATGCAAATTAAGACATTAAATCTTACCAAACAAGATCTTAAATGGGGGTTGGGAAGTGTATAAAACTGAAAGAGCCCTTTTTGGGCTCATGTACTCCCCTGGCAAAAGAGAGAACAGAACCGGCCATATGGTAACACTCATGAAGTGCCTGGAGATATTCTGCTATGAGGGAATCCTTTCAAAGAGCAATTTGACAAAGCTAGCCTTGCTCCCCTCAGGGAGTGGCCAGAGCTTTACTCCAGTATTTTAGTAGTTTTCCAATTGTATATTTTGATTGCAAATGGTGCACTCTGAGTATCTGATACTTACTTTTTGAGAGTGGAGCTGAGTTGCTTGGCTGGGATAGGTCACAAGTCCATTGCTATTTTTCCTGTGCTTCATGGTATGAACACAATTCTTCTATGCAGAAGGGTTTGTAGATTCTACTGGTGCTCTGAATCCAGGGTAGCAGATGCACAGAATCAGGGAACTTTAGAAATGGTTAAGCCTTTACACCAGCCTGGGTTTGCTGAGGTCTCATTACCAGGATAATTAGGCTGTGAGATTGATTGGCTGGCTGCAGAGTTCACATTCAGCTTCTCACCACATGCACAGAGTAGCTGTGTTGGTGCAGTTTTCTTTGAGGGGTGCATTCAGATCGTGGTCGGCCTTGTTTCAGTGGAACTGTGCCAGAGCTCTGACAGGAGGTTTTGGAAGTGCCTTCCTGACTGTGTAAAGTAGTTACCCTATAGAGGATAGGACATCCTGTAAGAAGTCAAGGATGTATACCAGGGATCGGCAACCTTTGGCATGTGGCTAGCACATCCTTTGGCCCATGCCACTTCCTGCAGCCCCCATTGGCCTGGAATGGTGAGCCACAGCCAGTGGGAGCTGTGATTGGCCGAACCTGCAGATGCTGCAGGTAAACAAACTGTCCCGGCCCATCAGCAGATTTCCCTGATGGGCTGCGTGCCAAAAATTGCCGATCCTGATGTATACAATCATAAACATACCTACCTGCATCACACCACTCTCAAAAGCAAGGACCTAAAAAGCTAAGCCAATTTATACTATGTATCTTCTCTCCCCCAGACATTAAATATACCCCACATCTCTTCCCCAGACATACAATATACCATCATCACAGCTACCATTCGCTGCAGAACAACCTTAACTCTGCTTTCTCAACTGCTTCACAACAACATTGTGTATTCATTTCCTAGGGTTTTTTTTTAAAAGCTGGTAGGGAGTACAAGTGCAGCTGCTGACTGAATATTTTATCAGTAGCTGCACATGACCCCCCCTTCTGCATTGGAAGATAAGACCAACCTCAAAGTTTCTCTTTAAGAAGGTTGCATGTGCTTGCTGTCTGTACATAAAATTTCAGTGATGACAAATAATTGATTAAGGTGACCTGAAAATTAGAGTTTATCCATGAACAGCATGTTGCACCAGAACTGCTCAGGGTACAGCTCTGACATGAGTTTGTCTAGACAGGATTTTTTGTAATATATCACTCTGGAAGGCCAGACCACCATCGACAAACTTCAGCAGCTTCCCACTAAACTGTATGAAAATCAACTGAGTAGACTACACAACAAATTCAAAGGCCACCTTCTGGAGATAAACAAGACTTTTTGCCCAGTTTAGTACTCAACAGTGTGTAGGCGCTTCCATGATACCAAGTGCTTTGCATTTACTGATCTATAATAGGTCATCACCCCATAATTCATACAGCATAATTGTGTGTGTGGTCCGCGCACACAAGGGTATGTGCACATCCTTTGCAATCTCATTTAATTGCCAGGGCTCTGGCAGGAGGCTTTGGTAAGCTTGTGCCCATGCAGTACCAAGCAGTGTCTTAGCCTATAGGAAGTTCACCCCTTGCAGAGTAATTACTTGAGTGCACAACTTAATATTCCCTTTGTGAGCATTGCATGAAGTTAATTGCTCAGCTGCCTGGAATGGAGATACAAAAGGAACACAAGCATGACTGAAGCAAAAACAAGTTTGATCCTGCTTTTACATTGCAGAGGGGATGGAGCAGACGAAGCCATTCCTGCAGTCCCTTCAGATGTCATTCCAAGAATTGCTTAGAATTAGGCAGCTATGGCTCTTTTCCTGATCACTTCCTTTCTCATAAAACCCCGTTCCAGAGTTTTTGTGGGGATGCTCACACCAGCTCCATGCTGCCCCTCTGCATGGAGGGCATTTTCCACCCCCACTTGCTCCATCATGAGCAGTGGAGGGTGTTCAGCCTGCTTCACGCACATTGCAAGATCAGCTCTGTAATCAATGACATTATGATGAGTCATTTAAATAGAACCTAGCTCTATAAAATGTTTCAGTGATGCTTAAATCAATACTTCATAAGTGTTACCTTTTGCAGTTCAGTGGATTTGTATATTTCAAATGGAAATAAAATGAATTCAGGTTGCCAGATACTGAATTGCTTTGTTTCATTTTCATGGTTGCATCGCTGCGCACACATTTGAATGCTGCATTTTTCAGCTTCAGTCTGAGACTAAAGATCAAAGTAGGTTTGAATTTGAATTCCCATGTGAAATTTCCTGTATAATTCACTAGGCGCTAGGACTTGTGTGCATTCCCAAAGAGAATGAACATGTGAGTGAAATGTTATCAAGAATTGGAATTATTTAGACTGGAAGGGACTTCTTGCAAGTCAGCTGTAGTCTCAGCAGTTAAAAAGGACTGAGTTGATTATTCCTAAACCAGCTCAGTTATCGCCACTGAACTGGAGTAACTGTTATAAGAAATTGTAGCCTGTATTCTTCCAGTTTAAAGGAAGAAGGGTAGTCTTGTGGTTAAAGCATTGGACTGGATTCAGGAGGTTTGGATTCAGTTCTTGGCTCCAGTATAGACTTCCCATATTATCCTGGGCAAGACCATATAGGTGCCAGATTTTCAAGAGTCCGCAGCAGCTTGGGGATCGAGTACTTTTAAGAATCTGCTGCTTAACATTTAGGTGCAGAGCTTTTCAAGAACTCAGTAGTCAGTTGGGACCAGTCTTCCAAAGTCTGGCTCATAGTCTTTGCTTGCTACCTAAAGTGACGATACTTCCTTTCTCCTGTTCAGACTATAGACTTTTTGGGGCAGAGACTTGCTTTGGTGTTTGTACAATGCCTAGCAGAACGGGGTCCTGATTTTGGGTGGAGCTGCTGGTAATTAATACAGAGTTATTGCTTATTCTAACCTGTGACTAGCAATTGATCCCCATCTTTAACATCCCATAATTCCCTTGGGATGTTTACTTGGATATCATTTTCCAAATGATCATTTTTGTTGCTCTCTTCTGAACTCTAAATCTAGGGCCTTTTTTTAAAATAAAAAGGCAGTGGAACAGCGGCCTCTCCATCTTGAGTCAGCTGGACTAACTGCAGTACCTTTCCTATTGTAACACACAGTACTCCTATTACTACCCAATATAGCACATTGTTTGTACTGTGCTTCATTGACTCAGAGGAAGCACAGCAGAGGAACAAATTTCAGGGAGCCTATGTGTTTTGCCACTCTGAATGAGCAGGTGACATTAAGGTTGGTGAGCACATTAGAATGTGCAGCACTAAGGGTATGTCTTCACTGAATACTTATCCCAGGTATTGCCCCTAACCTGCCTCCTGTTCACACAAAAACTTCACCCAAGTGTAGTGGTGCTCTTAACCCAGGCTTGTTAGCCCAACCAGGAGTATACGCTAGAGCTCGGGAACTCCTTTCACTTGCTCTGCTAACCTGTCCATTTTGCATTAAGGATGCAGGCTAAATCATTTGTCCTCCATGTGCCAGAAGAGTGGAGGACAGAGTACTCCCACAATTCCCTGGGAATGAATCAGAGCAGGTTACAGGATCACAAAGAACCATGGGAGATGCCACCACAAAATCCTAACACCTCACACAGGTACATGCAGCACCCTTGAGGACCCAGTAACTCAGGGATGGCTTTGCAGTGTGTCTGTTCAGATTCAGGCGAGGCTAACCCAGGTGCCAATCACTAAAGTTAACTGCAGTGAAGATGTGCCCTAAGATTTCTGGTCACTTTAAGTTAACTTCCTAATTAGAATTTAAGAGTTAATAAATAACTAATACATGTATTGATAGACGTCTTATGATCATAAATGGATAGAATTTAACAAGCCAAATAAGCATGGCCTATAGCCACCTAGCACTTTTTCTGTGCATATAACCTTTAACACAGACTACTTGTATTTGGAATATGCTTATAAACTAATTCATTTTATTAAGCCACTTAGAAATGTAACCTTAATATAAGCTGTGACCAGATTCTTTGAGAAGTCAGCTTATTCAGTATTATAAAAATTTCACTTCCAGACAGAGGTGAAAGTAAGCTGATACGGTCTGGTCCAGCGTACCAGTAAGAGCCAATACACAGCTGACCATACTGGCAAGGCCGCTGATGGGAAGGAAGGGGCAAAAGGGGCAGCTTCCCTGGGGCCCAGCAATTTAAAAGGGCTCAGGGCTCCCAGCAGCGCCCAGCGCCCTGGGCTCTTTACATCACCTCTGGAGCCCCGGGACTCCCAGCCACTGCTGCTACCCTGGGGTCCGGCAGTGATTTAAAGGACCTGGGGCTCTCAGCCAGCAGCCAAAGCCCCGGGCCCTTTAAATAACTGCCAGAGCCCTGGCATGCTGAAGGGCTGACTGGGGAAGTCTGGCCCCGGCCCCAGCCCCACCCCTTCCACCCACAGCCAGAGCTGCTCCCCCAATCTTGTTCAGGACCCCGGCTGCTCTACCTACTGGTAAGTCCTTTAAGTTACTTTGACCCCTGCTTGTAGAACAAGTAGATTAGTATGTTCCTAAGAATCTGTTTTCAACGCAATTGTCATGCTCTTAGAACACTGGACTTTTAAAACATGCATGCTAATTGCCTCATGGCTAAGATCATGTGTTGTATTAGGTTAGCCAGTAATGTTTAATAACATTGCCTGTTTTTCAATAGATTGCACAGGTATTGCTACGGAACCTTAAGGTTTAGAATGTTGAAGACATTTATAGATTCTTAGATCTGATAGCGTTCCATGGGTTATAACATTTTCAAACCATTTAGAATTTAAAGATCAGAATCCTAATCTGTGTCTCCTTTATAATGGACAAGTTTGTACTGGCATATATCCATGCAGCCCCACTCAGGTAGGTGGGGTTGCAACAGTGTTAATGAGAGCAGAAAATGGCCCAATATTCTATTAATCACTTATGAATATAGGGCTAATTAAGTCTTTAGACTCAGCCCTATGTAAAGATCAGTTCATTATTGTTCTGCCCCAGTAAAGGAGTTGTGATTCAGTCAATTCCATTCTCTCTCTCCCCTTTTGCTCTTGCGGGGTGGAGACTATAATTTACATCTCTTTACAGGACGCAGATTACCATAGAATCATAGAAGATTAGGGCTGGAAGAGATCTCAGGAGATCATCTAGTTCAACCCCCTGCTCAAAGCAGGACGAACCCCAACTAAATCATCGCAGCCAAGGCTTTGTCAAGCTGGGCCTTAAAAACTTCTAAGGATGGAGATTCCACTACTTCCTTAGGTAACCCATTCCAGTGCTTCACCCCAGCTCCTAGTGAAATAGTTTTTCCTAATATCCAACCTAGACCTCCCCCACTGCAACTTGAGACCATTGCTCCTTGTTCTGTCGTTTGCTACCACTGACAACAGCCTAGCTCCATCCTCTTTAGAACCCCGCCTTCAGATTGTTGAAGGCTACTATCAAATCCCCCCTCACTCTTCTCTTCTGCAGACTAAACAAGCCCAGTTCCCTCAGCCTCTCCTCATAAGTCATGTGCCCCAGACCCTGAATCATTTTCATTGTCCTCCACTGGACTCTCTCCAATTTGTCCACATCCTTTCTGTAGTGGGGGGCCCGAACCTGGTTGCAATACTCCAGATGTGTCCTCACCAATGCCTAATAGAGGGGAATAATCACTTCCCTCGATCTGCTGGCAACGCTCCTACTAATGCAGCCCAATATGCCTTTAGCCTTCTTGGCAATAAGGGCACACTATTGACTCATATCTAGCTTCTCGTCCACTGTAATCCCCAGGTCCTTTTCTGCAGAAGTACTGCTTAGCCAGTCGGTCCCCAGCCTGTAGCAGTGCATGGGATTCTTCCATCCTAAGTCCAGGACTCTGCACTTGTCCTTGTTGACCCTCATCAGATTTCTTTTGGCCCAATCCTCCAATTTGTCTAGGTCACTGTGGATCCTATCTGTACCCTCCAGCATATCTACCTCTCCCCTCAGCTTAGTGTCATCCACTAACTTGCTGAGGGTGCAATCCATCCCATCATCCAGATAATTAATGAAGATGTTGAACTAAACTGGCCCCAGGACTGACCCATGGGGAACTCCGCTTGTTACCAGCTGCCAACTAGACATCCAGTCACTGATCACTATCCACTGAGCCTGATGATATAGCCAGCTTTCTAGCCACCTGATAGTCCATTCATCCATCCACACTTCTTTACTTGCTGGCAAGAATAATGAGGGAGACTGTGTCAAAAGCTTTGCTAAAGTCAAGGTATATCATGTCCACTGCTTTCCCCATATCCACAGAGCCGGTTATCTCATCATAAAGGCAATCAGGTTTTTCAGGCATGACTTGCCCTTGGTGAACCCATGTTGACTGTTCCTGACCACCTCCCTCTCCTCCAAGTGTTTCAAAATGGATTCCTTGAGAACCTGCTCCATGGTTTTTCTGAGGACTGAGGTGACGCTGACTGGTCTGTAGTTCCCTGGATTCTCTTCGTTCCTTTTTTTAAAGACAGGCACTATATTTACCTTTTTCTAGTCATCCAGGACCTCCTCCGATCACCATGAGTTTTCAAAGACAATGTCCAATGGCTCTGCGATTACATCAGCCAACTCCCTCAGCATCCTCGGATGCATTGCACCTGGCCCCATGGACTTGTGCATGTCGAGCATTTATAAATAGCCCTTAGCCTGTTCTTTCACCACTGAGGGCTGCTCAAATCCTCCCCATACTGTGCTGCCCAGGGCAGCAGTCTGGGAGCTGACCTTGTCTGTGAAGACCAAGGCAAAAAAAGCATTGAGTACTTCTGCTTTTTCCACATCATGTGTCACTAGGTTGCCTCCCCCATTCAGTAAGGGTCCAACACTTTCCCTGACCACCACCTTGTTGCTAACATACCTGTAGAAACCCTTCTTGTTATCCTTCACATCCCTTGCTAGCTGCAACTCCAATTGTGCTTTGAACTCCCTGATTACACCCCTGCATGCTTGAGCAATATTTTTATACTCCTCCCTAGTCATCTGTCCAAGTTTCCACTTCTTGTGAGCTTAAACACACAAAGGAAGCTTACCGAAGATTTCTCTGTTAAGCCAGGCTGGTCACCTGCCATATTTGTTATTCCTTCTGCACATTGGGATGGTTTGTTCCCGTGCCCTCAATCAGGCTTCTTTAAAATACAGCCAGCTCTCCTGGACTCCTTTCCCCCTCATATTAGTTTCCTAGGGGATCCTGCCCATCAGTTCCGTGAAGGACTCAGAGTCTGCTTTTCTGAAGTCCAGAGTCTGTATTCTGTTGCTCTCCTTTCTTCCTTTTGTCAGGATCCTGAACTCGACCATCTCATGGTCACTGCTGCCCAGGTTGCCACCCACTTTTATTTCCCCTACCAATTCGTCCCTGTTTGTGAGCAGCAGGTCAAGAGGAGCATGGCCCCTAGCTGGTTCCTCCAGTGCTTGTACCAGGAAGTTGCCCTCAACACTCTTCAAAAACTTCCTGGATTGTCTGTGCACTGCTGTATTGCTCTCCCAGCAGATGTCAGGGTGATTTAAGTCCCCCATGAGAAACAGGGCCTGTGATCTGGAAACTTCTGTTAGTTGTCCAAAGAAAGCCTCGTCTACCTCATCCTCCTGGTCTGGTGGTCTATAGCAGACACTCACCAGAACATCACGTTTGTTGCACTCACCTCTTGTTGCCTAAACTGAACCCAAAGACTCTTAACAAGTTTTTCTCCAGTTTCATACTGGAGCTCTGAGCAATCATACTGCTCTCTTACATACAGTGCAACTCCTCCACCTTTTCTCCCTCGCCTGTCCTTTCTGAACAGTTTATACCCATCCATAACAGTGCTCCAGTTATGTGAGTTACCCCACCAAGTCTCTGTTATGCCAATCACATCATAATTCCTTGATTGTACCAGGACTTCCAATTCTTCCTGCTTGTTTCCCAGGCTTCTTGCATTCGTGTACAGGCACCTAAGATAATTAGCTGATTGCCCTACTTTCTCAGTATGAATCAGGATGAATCACATTCCTGTAGCTTTGTGCTGCCTCAACACTAAAGGCTGGTGTGTGTGTGGGTGGGGGGCAAGGCCAAAGGTATAGCTCTGTCCTGCATCTGCAGATGTACTTACCAGTTTCAGAAGATGTACACATGCTAGTTCTGATTGTAGCAGCAGCTGCAGGAGTGATTGGCATGGCTAGGTAAGTCTGAATCCCTAGGCACATGCTCTGGGCAATCAGCACATCCCATCCTTGAGCAGCCACAGCTAAACAGCTATGTTTGGTGTGCTAGCTCAATCACAGTAGCTCCAGAGTGGACCTACTCCAAGGCTTTACCTACTCCCTGCACCTCCCTCTGCCCACCTCTTTGCAATGTAGAGTGATGGGGACCAAGGCTAGTACTAGGTGGGAAACCTCTGGCCCCAAGCTAAAATATAGGGAGCCCTAAAGTAGTGTGTACTTATTCCTCCTTACTCCTGGCTGGCCGTGTTTGGCTGGATGCAGCCAGGCCCATGTGTTTCCCCATACTTGCCAGCGTTTTTATTTGCCCAGCCCTTCATTTTCTAGAAACAAAATGGCCTGAATTTTTAAGGCCCCATACTACAGGAAAAATAGCTTGGCTGTCTGCTGGTACTGCAGCTTCGTTTTTGGCCAGCCTTCTGCTAAGAGTGACGAAAACCAGCGATTCTGTGAGTTAAAAACAAGGTAAATAGAATTTGGAATTGTAAACTGATGCTGATATGAGAAGAGGTAAATGGAAAGGACAGCTATGCAGTTAGCTACTGACAAAGCAAAAAGGGATTAGAGCTTGTCTCTTCTGACAAGAAACAAGTGAAAGGAATGAATAAAGGAGAGGCCAGTTCAAAACAAGCAAGGATCAGTATTCAAAGTTAAAAATAGGAGGCATCCAAGGCAACATAAAATTAGACAACTGCCAGGGACATCACATGAACAAGTGTCATGTTAGCTGCTCTTGGCTTCATGGTACTTTTTTAACCTGAGGAGCTGGGAAACTCAGGGGGAAATGGGATTAAGCATTTCACTTGTCAGTCACTGGCTTGACTCAAGCCAGGTGAATGATGACTAGTGTACGTGATGGCTGCTTGGTGACCTTTCTGCGATTGGAGATATTCCAGCTCCTAGATGACAGGTCCACATTAACCACTGGTCTAGTGAGCTAGATACAGAAGATGGAGGGGCAGATTGTGTGCTGTATCTATTAAAAGATGCAACCCAGAATGATGTGGGGACAAGGGCAACTTTATATTGCCTGGACTGTGCCTGAGCAAGGGGTCAATGCAAGACCTAGCTGAAGTTAAAGTAGATTCAGCAGCTTTAGCTTGGCTGTATTGCAACCCTGACTCATTTTTAGTGCCAAGTGCTCTGTGCATGCTTCATCCCCTCTATGCCTGAAACTGCAAGGGAGCCAGCATAGGGTTGCTTACATCTGCTCTACAGAGGTTTGATGGCAGGTGAGCTCCCTTCCTCCCCTGCTCATAGCAATGCCTGCATGCTGCTGGTGCAGTATCAGCCCTGAATCTCGGTCCTAGGGGAGCATCCTCACTTTATGACACTGGCCAATGGGTAGAACGTGATAGTGAAGCTTTCCCTGCTCTTCCCTACTCTGTGGTGAGAAAGACTGCAGCCATCCTCCACAAGCATCTGAATCACTTTGAGGGAGAATGAGTACACAGATCACTTGCCATGTTTGTAAGCGGGCTAGCATGATGGGCCTGGCCTGGCTGGTGGGATAGATGGCGGCCAGAAGGCTTCTCACTCACCTGCGTATGTGCCATTCATTTCTTGCTCCTGAGTAGACAGGGTCTGCTCCCACCCCCAGGAACAAGCGCCTTGAAGGAGGACCCAATGGAGACTGGAGCATCCATACCTCTGAATCCCAGGGGTTGGCCCCTCATGAAGAATATTCCCCACCCCTGGGTAATATGGCTGCCAGTGTATGGAGTACTATATTTTTGTCCTTGGGCAAGCTCACATGCTTGCTTTTTTCCTCTTTCTCTCTTTTTCTTACACTTTCATCAATACCTATGTGGCCTGTGAACATATGGGCCAGATAGGCATACATACATAGGAGGGGTTTGAGCACCTATTAACTTTCAAGAGTTTTAGCATTTAAAAAGCACACAGAAACCTAGGAAAGCCTGCCTCCCCCACCTTGCTCCTTACCCCTCCCTGCTGGCTCAAGGTTTCCTTGAGAAAAAGGATTTTAGGGTCTACCCCACAGCCAGCCCGGCTCCACCCTGCAGTGTATGGACCAGGCATTGCTGTTCCATCAGTGGCTGTGGGACAGGCTCCCCCATCCTTTCCCCTTTCCCGCAACTCTTTGCTGTGGGCTCATGTCAGCCCCACCACCCCTTGGACCAGGGAGCTGCCTCTTTGCAGCTGGCTCTGTGCCCCTCACCTGCCCTGCTCCTACCCCTTGGCTTGAGACTTCCTGCAGCACCGTGGAGCCGCCATGGGTTCCAGCAGGAGGGTCCAGCAGGCAGATTGGGATCCAGTCATACTCTCTCCAGGCCTCTGCCTCCCCCACCCCCTTCTTACCTCTCCTTCCATCTGGTCCCTGGTGCTGACAGGAGCTACCATGGGTTCAAGCAGGTTGAGGCCTGAGTGACACCCATGCTCCCAGCCACATGAGATGCATGGTAGGTACCAGATTTCTGCATCTTAAAGGGAACATTTGTGACTGCACCATCCTCAGATCTTGCCTTCAGTTAGGCCGGGCTCTGGCCTGCATGTTGCCCCAAACCCCCTTCTGTCCACATGCAAAAACCTCTAACCCAGGTTTGCAGGTGCATTAAGCCCAAGCTAACAAGCACAGCTAAGGGCATTAGGTTGAGCTTGTGTTTTGCTTCAACCTAGGCTTGCAACAACCTACTGTGTAGTAGGCTAAACAAGCCTGGTGCTGTTAGTCCTCCAATGCTATACATTTCTGCTGCACTTCCACCACCTCAGAACAGAGATGCCATTCAAGAAATCCTTCTTCCATAGTGCCAGTTGGCTAGAAGTCATTGGACCAGCCTTCTGGTAAAGCTCAGGTATGATATCAGCAAGACTCATAACTTGGGGAAATGCACCCAAAAGGAGAGAGGTAGAAGTCAGTCGGGAACACTGTGGATCACGTTGTGGTTTGCAGACTGAATTCTTTTAATGACATTCTCATTGAAAGTTCTTGCTGCTAAATGCTGTTTGCTTTCTCCTTCAGAACTGCCTGCATTAATAATGAGAAGTTATTTACCTAAAGGATTGTTCTCCTGTCACTGCCCCAGACAGCAGCTCCATGCTAGCTCAGAGAGTGAGAGCACCCTGTGAATGAATTCATAGAGCAGCCCACTTCAATGCACCACTAAGAACAGCGGGCTATCCCACCAGACAGCCATCCCAGCACACGGGCTAGTACAGCACTGTTGAAGATGCACAGGTAGCTCTATGTAGTGGGGACGTTCCACCAGAGCTGGGTGAGCCCAGCCTAACTCTGCAGTGAAGACATACTGAAAGTAAGTTAGTGCTTAAATGGGGTAGTCTGGTTTGTAGAGACAGTAGGTCAGAAAGCTCCAGGGTGAAGTGTGAAATGACTATGCACAGAATGACTACCACTGTCTGGTATTCAGATAAACCAAGAACATAACATTGGGGAGGCACCAATACCTTTCTACATAGCACTGGTAGAGCCACGTCTGCCACTGGTTCCAGCATTAGAGAAGGCATATTTCTTTTACTTGTCCTTTACACTTTCTATATTCTAATCTGGGTGGAGGAGATGTACAGAAGCCAACCAATCTCCATGTAGTTTGGAAACAAAAAGACAGTGGGAATGATGAAAGGGTTGTAAAGGAGGGTGTTGTTCACATTATCTGCAAGTAAGGATCTTAACTAAACGCATCAAATAGAGGCTGGACATCAGGAAACATAATTTAACAGCCATTATGTGAGGCATTAGAGTGGGCTAAGGGAGGAAGTTGAAACACCATTGCTACAGTTGTTCAGCTAGATTAGATAAGATGCTAATAAATATAATGTTGGAAAGTGCTTTGAAAAAATGCAAGGTCAGGCTAGATGTTCTGGGGCCTATTACCTACGGCTCTAAGATCTAAATGGTGTTTCAAGGCAAATTAAAGCCTATATCAGGAAACAGATTAATAGTCTTGGGAAAACCAGAATGGCCTAAATCCTCCAATTGGTGGAAAGCTGTTTAGCTTCACTAAAATCAGTTGAGTAACACCAGTTCCGGGGCTTAATTCTGTCAAGTTCTGAGCAGTTCTTTTTTACTTTAGTGTCATTGAGTGGGCTTAGTGCCGCCAAGGAAGCCCTTTGCATCGCTTTAGATGGGGCCCTAAAAGCAATATTAGTAAATATGAGCAATATTGCAATAATAGCAATATAAGTACACTTGTTAAGAGTCCAGAAAAGTGGGAGATTAAAACTCAAAATATGTTTATGCTAAATTAATTTCTTACAAAATGATATCCTAGCATTCTTTTGCAATAAATCCTCCTTTATTTTAGCCTGTTATACAAACAGGTGTGACATTTACATTCTAACTCACTTAATTTTTTTCATTGATCTGATTTTGAACCTATTAATCTCTTGTAAGAGGTCACTTGGCTTTATTTGAACTGTTTACTCTTCACATCAATCTTGTGTTTCAGTGGCTGAATCTCTCTCCTACCTAATTGTTCAGCACCCACACACAGGATTCAGGTCCTGGCTGAAGAACCCCTTTTGTGCTAACCAGGAAAGATATCTTGTGGTTATGGCACTCAATGGGGAATCAGTTTTAGATTTGATTCCTGGCTGTGCCTCAGACATCCTATGAAACCTTGGGCAAGTCCCTTAATCTCTACGTCAGTTTCCCCATCTCTGAATGGGAATGATGATGCTTCCTTTCTCCCACTCTGTGCCAGTCATCTATCGAGATTATAAACTCTTCAGGAAAGTAACTGTCTGATGGCTGTGACTCTTCAGGGAAGTGAGTGTCTAGCCCAATGACATCTTGATCTCAAGTGGGGCTTTTGGTGCTGTTATAATACAAATACAATGTTGTGGCATGTCCCCACAGCACTGTGTAGGGGGTGACCGAGTGCAGAGCAGCGCTGCTTCAGGGGGAGCTACATGAAGTGTATTCCCTCCTGCAGGGGCAGTGCACATGCCGTGGTTAGAGGAGATTGAGAGAGGATGGGAGCTATAAGGAAGCACTGTGTACCCAAGCCCGGGAGAGGAGTGGGATCTCCCTTTTGCTTTTAACAGAGTGGGATCTCTGTTTTCCCCTGTAGCCTTCAGCTGGTTGCACTACCCCTCCACAAGTGGCCAGTTGTAAATGCTGTTATAGATGGGAGTGGACCATAACCTTGTCCCTTTCCAGGCTCTTTGGGGGTACCGTATACCTGTGAGTGTGTGGAAGAAGCACCCCCAGACATTGTGCAGTGTACACAGAGGGAGAAAGGAAAGCTGCATGAACCCACAAAAAAACCCATGGCTAATCTAGCCCTTAGTATTAGATATAGGAGGGTGCATATAGCTAGCAGGGAAAGTGGAACAAAGCAGACTGATTGGAATGAGGCAGGCTACATGAATATAGGGCAGCTTACAAGAGCTCTGAAAAGGTAGGCCAATAAATACAGGCTTCTCACAGTTCTTCTGTTAAGGCTGTAACATGCTGTCGGTCTCTGGAACTTAGAATTCAGTGCTGGAGAACAATATTCTCTTATAAAATAAGGCCCCTAAGGGTATGTCTACACGGCAATTAATGTGGCTGGCCTGGGTCAGCTGGGTCAGGCTCACGGGGCTGTAAAATTGCAGTGTAGATGTTCGGGCTCAGGCTGGAGCCTGGGCTCTGGAGAGGGGGATAATCATTGCAGTCTGAGCCCGAATGCCTACACAGCAGCTTTTAGCCCCTCAGCCCAAGCCAGAAGCTGTTAAAGGGGAATTCCAGTATCCTGCTGATCATGGTGCTCATCTCTTCTGGACCCTTCCTTCTTGCTCAACCAAGAGTATAGTCCATCACACCTCTATCGACAGTCCCAGGTACATGATATTTTGTGAGACCCACCAGACCTATGAAATTATTTCAACTTTTAAAAATCTTTTTGCTTCAAACAAAAGATTGACACTGCAGAAATTCTAAAAATAGGTCTTAGAACATGTGCCTTCAGAAGCTCAATCAATATCAAATGCCCAGAGAGATTTTTAAACATGAGAATTTTGAACTGGAGCAGTTCCACAGGCAAAGGGACTTATTACACTTGGGAACAATGGGAGATGCTGGTTGGTTTTTGCATACCCGAAGAGGAAATGCTACATAATGCTGTCATGTCAGATTACCCCAAATCAGTGCTTTGATGTGATCGTTTTGATTTGAACCACCCATCCAACCCTAAAAATGTACCAGTAACAACATTGATGTTAAAGATAGAAGATTGCTTTGAAATAATTGAAGTATGGCCTGTACAGTTATATATTTGGGGTGAAATCCAAGCTTTTGTTCAGAATTGCTGATCTGACAGATCTAATAGTTGCATTAAGGAAGGTTGCATCTCAAGGTCTAAAACATGATGTATGTCCTAAGATTAACTTCCCATTACAGGTTATTTCAAAAACACATGCAAACTGACAGATGTAATGCGTTGGACACCTGGAATATTCAAAGACTGTTATATTGAGATGTGACAGATGCTATGGACACACACAATATTCAAAAACTACAGGATTACTTTATAAATGTTATATGGATCTTTATGCACTGGCTAGTGGTTGTACTGCTAGCTCAATAGATGAGCTAAAGCATTTCCTGTAGGAGCTAAAGGCAGTGGGGAGTAATTTATGCAAATATATATACAAGGCAAGGAACAAATCTGTGGAAGGTTCACCACGTAGGGAAATAGCATATACTGGTTTCACATGGATCAAGAGGCCTGGCAGATAAAACTTTGTATAAAACTTGTATAAAGTGACTGCCCTGACCTAGGGAGTGGGATCACTCACACTTGATCCAAGGAGAACAATTCCTGGGAGTTAGGGAAGATTTCAAGATGGATGCTTGTTGTCCATCTTTTCCTGCTAAGCCTTGGGAAATGCATTTGTGCCCCTCTCCCTTCCTCTTTGGGGGACACAGTGTAGTGCACCCCCATGTGTTCAATTTTCCAGCTAGCTAATTCAGGACATTTTTCTATTAGAAATCTTTCACGGCTCCCACTTCATTCCTTGAACTCGGGGAAAAGGCTTGAATAGGGAACTGGACTAGACAACTTCTTGAGGTCCCTTCCAGTCCTACGGTTCTAGGATTTGTTCTTTTGGCATCTAATGGATAAATCTGAATGGCACGTGTATGAGGTGATTCTGTTTGATTGCACCCTTTCTGAACACTTCCATTCTTCTGCAGTGGGGCTAAAAGTTGCAGGGAACCAGTTCTTAGGGAGCAAACACAAAGGAGGTTAGGGAGTTTGGAAGGAGGTGTGAGAGACCAGGTTTATCTATTTACCATCCCACTTAAGCGGTCTACAAAGATAGAGTGGCTCTCTATCATGCATTGTTTACTGGGTCCTCTGTGGGAGTTTATTGCCAAGTGGAGTTGCAATGTGGAACAGCAATCCTGCTGAGTGTGACATGGGGCAGAAACTAATTTTTTGTTTCACTAGGAAATTACTTGTTCCAATAAAAGCCTCATTTTCAAGGGCTCCTGGCACAACTAAAGTGGCAGCATCAGCCGTCAGAACAAAATGCATAAACATTATAATCAAAATAGGCGTTAAAGATAAGATATTATTGTTCCTGCTGCTCATGCAGTTACAACGTTCTAACCTTGTTCCAAGAGAACTGAATAATTCAGACTGGAGTTCTGAGCAGAGTAACAAAATGACCGGTATCTGTTATTGCCACAAATGTGAACAGCAGAACGCCCAGCTCAGCACCGACAAACACAGGGGCCCCTGTTGCGGTGGGTAGTCTGTGAATAAGGTGAGGGCACAATGAGATACTGACTTTCTATCAAGTATCAGAGGGTAGCCGTGTTAGTCTGGATCTGTAAAAGCAGCAAAGAATCCTGTGGCACCTTATAGACTAACAGACGTTTTGGAGCATGAGCTTTCGTGGGTGAATACCCACTTCCTCAGATGCATGTAATGGAAATATCCAGGGGCAGGTATATATATGTGAGCTAGCAAGCAAGCTAGAGATAACGAGGTCAGTTCAATCAGGGAGGATGAGGCCCTGTTCTAGCAGTTGAGGTGTGAAAACCAAGAGAGGAGAAACTGGTTCTGTAATTGGCAAGCCATTCACAGTCTTTGTTCAATCCTGAGCTGATGGTGTCAAATTTGCAGATGAACTGAAGCTCAGCAGTTTCTCTTTGAAGTCTGGTCCTGAAGTTTTTTTGCTGCAGGATGGCCACCTTAAGGTCTGCTATAGTGTGGCAGGGAGGTTGAAGTGCTCTCCTACAGGTTTTTGTATATTGCCATTCCTAATGTCTGATTTGTGTCCATTTATCCTTTTCCGTAGAGACTGTCCAGTTTGGCCGATGTACATAGCAGAGGGGCATTGCTGGCATATGATGGCGTATATTACATTGGTGGATGTGCAGGTGAATGAACCAGTGATGGTGTGGCTGATCTGGTTAGGTCCTGTGATGGTGTTGCTGGTGTAGATATGTGGGCAGAGTTGGCATCGAGGTTTGTTGCATGGATTGGTTCCTGAGCTAGAGTTATTATGGTGTGGTGTGCAGTTACTGGTGAGAATATGTTTCAGGTTGGCAGGTTGTCTGTGGGCAAGGATTGGCCTGCCACCCAAGGCCTGTGAAAGTGTGGGATCATTGTCCAGGATGGGTTGTAGATCCTTGATGATGCGTTGGAGGGGTTTTAGCTGGGGGCTGTATGTGATGGCCAGTGGAGTCCTGTTGGTTTCTCTCTTGGGTTTGTCTTGCAGTAGGAGGCTTCTGGGTACACGTCTGGCTCTGTTGATCTGTTTCCTTATTTCCTCGTGCGGGTATTGTAGTTTTGAGAATGCTTGGTGGAGGCACTGAGGTACAACCGCATCTGCTCTGACCCCTCAGACAGAGACCAACACCTACAAAACCTCCACCAAGCATTCTCAAAACTACAATACCCGCACGAGGAAATAAGGAAACAGATCAACAGAGCCAGACGTGTACCCAGAAGCCTCCTACTGCAAGACAAACCCAAGAGAGAAACCAACAGGACTCCACTGGCCATCACATACAGCCCCCAGCTAAAACCCCTCCAACGCATCATCAAGGATCTACAACCCATCCTGGACAATGATCCCACACTTTCACAGGCCTTGGGTGGCAGGCCAATCCTTGCCCACAGACAACCTGCCAACCTGAAACATATTCTCACCAGTAACTGCACACCACACCATAATAACTCTAGCTCAGGAACCAATCCATGCAACAAACCTCGATGCCAACTCTGCCCACATATCTACACCAGCAACACCATCACAGGACCTAACCAGATCAGCCACACCATCACTGGTTCATTCACCTGCACATCCACCAATGTAATATACGCCATCATATGCCAGCAATGCCCCTCTGCTATGTACATCGGCCAAACTGGACAGTCTCTACGGAAAAGGATAAATGGACACAAATCAGACATTAGGAATGGCAATATACAAAAACCTGTAGGAGAGCACTTCAACCTCCCTGGCCACACTATAGCAGACCTTAAGGTGGCCATCCTGCAGCAAAAAAACTTCAGGACCAGACTTCAAAGAGAAACTGCTGAGCTTCAGTTCATCTGCAAATTTGACACCATCAGCTCAGGATTGAACAAAGACTGTGAATGGCTTGCCAATTACAGAACCAGTTTCTCCTCTCTTGGTTTTCACACCTCAACTGCTAGAACAGGGCCTCATCCTCCCTGATTGAACTGACCTCGTTATCTCTAGCTTGCTTGCTAGCTCACATATATATACCTGCCCCTGGATATTTCCATTACATGCATCTGAGGAAGTGGGTATTCACCCACGAAAGCTCATGCTCCAAAACGTCTGTTAGTCTATAAGGTGCCACAGGATTCTTTGCTGACTTTCTATCCTGGAGGTAGCTGGTCAGAAGACATCACTCCAAAGAAAGGCCATTACAGCACTACTTGGATTAAACTACAATTGGTGAACCAGTTCATTCAAATGAAAACCAGCTCTCAGTGTGAACCTGAAATAAACTTTTTTGAGGATTATAGAGACAGTGGTTAAGGGCAAGTGTAACAGGGCAGCCTGTCCCTTTAAGGAGCAAGAGGCCTTCGGCCAGGTGGCCCTATTCCATTAGCCTGCCTGGTACATCTGTGTCCACTTAAGTGTTTCCCAGGTGGGTGGAGTCAAAAGCACTTGGGCCTTATGGAAACCAGGAAGGTGAGTGGGATAGGGGAGTACTGAATACAGTTCTATAGAGTCAGGTCAGAGGAGGCAGTTCTCTGCGGGGGAAGGAAATGGAGTCTCCTGGGAGCTCCTGCCAGAAGCCCAGAGAAAGCAAAGGCAATAGTAGCCTGCAGGGAAAGGAGCTTTGAGAGGGCCTCTGGGGGGTTGCTGTGAGAGAGAGGAATTAGCTGGGGTGGGAGGGGAGAAGACTCTGATCAATAGATAGTCTGAGGAAACCTGCCTCCCCTGGAGGCATGGCTCTGGCTGCACAGTGAGCAGGAAGGAAGAAAAATGCAGCCGAGGGAGGGTCAGAGCAGCAGTGGAAGGTAAAGCCCCAAGGGGTGGCTCCCTGCCTGCTTGTTACCTGTGTGGAACTTGGCTAAAGGAGAGTGGGGAGAGCCCTGCTGAGGCTGAGGATTCCACAAACAGGACTTATGGTTGTAGATGATACTAGGTACAGACTTTACAACTGTATTTGGAGAACTTTCCTTTTCATGTTAATGAAGCCTGCTCTGAGCTGGGGGTGTTCTAAGGCCCTTTATGGGTTTGCTGTGCTCTTGAAAGGTCTGGAAATAGGAGCAAACAGGAGTGGAATTGCTGGTATGCCCTTGATTTTGCCAGCAGGTGCTCCCTGGAGGTCCAGTCTTGTACAGTATGGACTCTGCCCCTTATCTGCGGTGACAACATTCTTGGGGTGCAGCAGGCTGGTCTGCTTTCTTGCCATTATAGAGGCACATCTCTTTCAGGGGTGGCTAGTAGTCTGCTGCCTGCTAGTAGTCTACTTTCCCATGCCTGGCCAAAGCAGCAGGATGGGTTACCCTGTTCTTGTGACCTACTGATCTGACTGAAAAAAGAAAGGTATTCTGGGACGTCCTGACAACTTGTCCCAGAGAGCATCTATATGTGGGGTAGTAAAAGCCAGAAGCATGTGAGACAAGTATGAGTCGTGTGTAACCCTAAGTGTACATAGTACTTCACAGGCATGGAATAGGACATTCCCTGAGGCAAGAAGTTCTCCCTCTGTCCCTCACTCCATAGAGATCATCACTCTGCAAGGTCCTAGAGCCTGGATGATAGCCTGAGCCCAGCAATCTAAACAGCAAAGAAACAGCCCCGCAGCCTGAGTCAGCTGGCATGGACCAGCCACATGTTTTTCTTTGCTGTGTAGACATACCCTGTGTGACTTGAAAGTGTGTCTCTCTCTCACCAACAAGTCCAACAAAACATATTGTCTCACCTCCCCTTGTCTCTCTAATAGCAGGAAATAGTCATCTTTCTGAGGCTTTACCGTCAGGCGATCAGAGTGACCCAAGATCGGCCATTGCTGGTAATCTAGCAGGACCTGGTGGTATTCAGGGTCCACAGTCTCTTAATCAGGCTTTCTTGGAATGTGAGCTTCTCCAAGTACTGTGAAGCAAAAGCAAGCTTGTGTTCCATGCCTAGGGAAACATAGGCTATTGCCAGAGGAATTGCAGCAAAGAAAATACTTGAGAAAGTTTCTGCCATGATTTTATAGGAAAATCTCAAGCTTTTCTGAGAACCAAATGAACTGCTTTCCTGATGTGGACATAGGAAAAAATGGAGACTGGGGCTGCTCCCCAAAACACCCTTTTCGCCCAGTGCAAGAGCAGCTTAGCGTACAGATGTAGCCCTCAGCATAGGGGAGTGTTGGGAGTGGGAGAGAAAGTGGAGGGACCACAGAATGCTCAAGGTGTTCTGGACTGTGTAGTACTCAATAAGCAGCCCTGGGGCTCCTGTAGAAAGCACAGTGGTGGTGCAAAGCCACATTTGCACCTCTCACTCCTCCTAGGCTGCAGCCTGGGTGCTATATCTCCTGAGAGCACAGAAGTTAGCATCAGGTCTAGTTGTATCCAAAAGCTAGATGGAGCAGGCCTCGATGTACCTATCACTAAGTTACAGGCTTCTAGAAGCTCTTAAATTACTGGGACTTCCCCACCCACAAATCTCCAGAAGAAAATATGCAAAAGCATAATGATATCTGATGTTTACTCAACATCTCCAAGAAGAAGTTTCTTTGGTAGTTAGTATGCTGATATCCTTGTGGTTGGTTTTTTTTTTTGTGGGTTTTTGTTTTTGCCTACGGACTCTGAAGTGTGTTTAGTTTAAAAAAATGGGACTAACAGGAGAATTTTATATCAGATGCAGCATGTAATTGTCTTGTTTTGCTTGGCCCTGATGAGGCCCCAGCTGGGGTACAGTATCTAATTCTGGGCACCACACTTTAGGAAAGATGTGGACAAATTGAGAGACTGCAGAGGAGAGCAACAAAAATAAAATGTTTAAAAACCTGACCTGTGAGGAAAAGTTACAAAAACAGCATGTTTAGTTTTGAGAAAAGAAGACTGAGGGGAACCTGGTAACAATCTTCCAGTATGTTAAGGGCTGTTATAAAAAGAGTCAATAAGGTCATCCTGGGATAAGGTGGTGAGGAGAAGAGGAGGGAGACAAGGACAGAACCTCCAGAGATACCAGTGCTATGCAGGAGGGTTGTGGGGTGGGAGGGGGTGTAGAATCATTGAGGAGATGCTTGAGAAGCCATCAGTGAAATAGCTGAAGAGCCAATTAGGTAATTGAGAAGAGTTATATTGCTGGCTCACCAGCCCACCAGTAATCTGAATCTTAGTGAGAGGGAGGGGAGAAAAGCAACCTTCTGAGAACAATTTTCATAGTATATAAACACAATGTGGCTTTATTGGAGAGTGAGGAGAGGAAACAAATGGATGGGGTTAGTGGGTACTAAACCTTTCAATCTCCTATCAGCCCAGAAATTCTTGAGAGCACCCAGGCAACTCTGCTGCAGAAAACAATGTTTAGTTTTAAATTTATTTATAACGAACCTAATGTCAAACTCCTGGGTGCAACCAACAATAAACTTCTTCAGTCATGATGACATTAAACATCTGTGTAGCAGATAAATGTTGTATGGTGGGTTAAGGGGGGAACCCACTACAGAGAGAGTCCGCCACATTGAATATGTTTTCACAGAAATATGGTCCACAGAGTAAAGGCATGTATGACTCAATTAGCCAAGACCCAACTGTGGGATGAAATGTGACATAATTAATGGTGCAAAGAAGAATATTCATGTGGGAAATGTAAAATGCTGTGGGATTAATTCTTTTAGTGTAATGAGCGTCTGCATCATGACTTTGTCAGATATAAAGAATTTTCAGCAATCAAATGAGAGAACACAAATGGTGAATGTATGTGTCTGGTTATAAAGTGAGTATGGCCCTCAAAAGAAGGGACATTTGAGAAGTATGTAGCACTTAGACGCATGGATATCTTTTGTGACGGGTTGGATCACAGAACCCACCTTGGGAGCTGCCACCTGGTGTGGCGAGAGGACTTTTGCCCTGCTTTCCTTCCCCATCAGCTTAGGACTTCAGTGCCCTGCCTGGTTTGAGCCAGACTTGCTAGCCCGCTGCAAACCCAGACCCAGGTCTGAATCACATCCCCTTACAGCTGCAAGTTTACCTGAAAGCAGCTCACAGAAGTGTTCTTGTCTTTAACACTCAGATGCCCAACTCCCAATGGGGTCTAAACCCAAATAAACCCATTTTACCCTGTATAAAGCTTATACAAGGTAAACTCATACATTGTTCGCCCTCTATAACACTGATAGAGAGAGATGCATAGTTGTTTGCTCCCCCAGGTACTAATACATACTCTGAGTTAATTAATAAGTAAAAAGTGATTTTATTAAATACAGAAAGTAGGATTTAAGTGGTTCCAAGTAATAACAGACAGAACAAAGTAAGTCAGAAAATAAAATAAAACAACCAAATCTATGTCTAATCAAACTGAATACAAATGGGATCCTCACCAGTTCCAGAATTCTTCCTTTTACAGACTAATCCCCTGTTATCCAGGTCCAGCAATCGCACACACCCCTTGCAGTCACTATCCTTCTTTCAGGTATCTTTGAGGTTGGGTAGGCCCTCTCTTTAGCCAGCTGAAGACAAAATGGAGGGGTCTCCCACGGGCTTAAATAGACTGTCTCTTGTGGGTGGAGACCCCCTTCTCTCTCCTATGCAAAGTCCAGCTCCAAGATGGAGTTTTGGAGTCACCTGGGCAAGTCACATGTCCATGCATGATTCACAGTTTTTATAGGTAGCATCCATTGTTTACATGCTACCTTGAATGTCCTCAAGTAGACTTCTTGTGTGGATTGGAGCATTCCAAGATCCATTGTCCTTTAAGTGTTTTTTGATTAGGTACTTAATTTCAACATTCCTTTCTCCAGGAACTGACCAAATGCGCTACTAAGGTTATTTAGAAATCAAGCCAGTACACAGCCAACATCCAAAACTTTCATAACTTCGAATACAAAAATGATACATGCATACAAATAGGATTAATACATTCAGTAGATCATAACCTTTACAGAGATATGTTACATGGCATATGTAGCATAAAACACATTCTTGTTATGTTTATCTCTCTCTCTGTCTCTCTCTCTCTCTCTATATATACACACACACATTATAAGCCTTATGGGAGGTACCATCACACCTTTTTTCTCTCTACACATCTACACTTATGTGCCAATACCCACCCACTTCCTGACTCCTGTGTGTTTTTCACTACATCTGGATAAACAAAACCGTGCATACTAATAGGTCAATTTGAAAATAAGACCACACAACTTGAATCACCCTGATTAGTTAGCCAAAATAGGGATTAACTATTTTGAAGGGACCTATATTTCAGGAATGCAGTTTCTGTGCGAACAGCTATATGTGAGCTCCTTGTGTCAGATCCACTAGCTTTTGTAGGTAACAAATATGTATTGCTGGAGCAGAATTACCATTTAATCTATTTGGTAGATGCTGAACCTGGGGGAAAAACATAGCAGTAAATGTCAACTAAAATGACATCAGTAGTTCTGTTTGAGAAAGTGGCTATTCGTACTAATAAGGAACCATAATAACACTTTTATTGTAGTTTTTTAAATGTTAATCTTTTATGGCTGGCCAGATACAGAATCTAATATTTTCCCTTTGCCAAAGAGAAACATTCTAGGCAAAGCTGATCATCTGCTGTCTTCCCAACTGCTATAGTTGGCCAACGAACTGTTTAAATTCCATCAAATGATCAAGACAGATCAGCTCCTGTGAGACCAGTATAGATTAGGGGTCAGATCCTCAGCTGTTGATACAGTTCTATTGAAATCAACACTCCATACCTTTGCTTTGCAGATAAGCTTAATATGATGTAGCACCTAGTGTAGTATATAGCAATTAATCTTCTATAATTTACAAACATTAAACTTCTGAGCCTTACTCCTAACCCAACACTTTAGTGGGGGAAGGGATGCTCCTTTCTTTTCCATCCAAAGTACTCAGCATGTGGCTGTGGTGTTTTGAGAAATCTGTCTGTTTACAGCTTATGAATTCTGATTGGTTTTATGAACTCTGTGTATAACTCTCACCCTCAGTGTGTATTAAATCAGCCATATGCTAACAGGGACTGTGTCACATATCACACGCAGTGTGGAAGTAGCTATAGGACAATCAAACAAGTCATTAATGAGGAATGACTGCACTGGTAGAACAATGAATATGCTAAAGAGACTGGCCAAGCTAAAGGAAACTGGTTTTTCCAGGTAGTCTGTAGGGAGGTGCATTGGAGCAATGGAAATTCCCCAGTGGAAAGGGAGAATAAAGGAATAGCAGTTAGAATCTGCTGCTTTATAGACACATGGTCTTGGACCTAGTGGACCCATTTGACTTGAACAAGTTAGAGTGGTTGTCGCAGCAGCCGAGAGAGAACCTGAAGGCTGAGCAGGAGAAAAGGAGGATCTTTAGGTCCAAAAGGCTCTTGGATTAGTGAGAATGCTGGAAGGAGGCTTTTCTTGTTTTGCATGGATCTAGAAATTAAGTGTATGTTTAAGAAGTTACTTTGCAGAGCCTCTGAGTTATCTTCTGTAACCTGTCCCCAAAGGGTTAAACTGTAAACTCGCAGGAGGCTGGAGCTCTGGGAAGGGGAGTGCTTGGGGAAACTTCTAGGTGGCTGGGGGTTAAAACACTGGTCTTGGGGCCTAGGGCAACTGAATTAGGGTTGCACTTTCAAGGAGGGTGCTAGACAGGGAGTGAGGCTGGGAGGCTTGGATCAGAGACAGCTCCAGGATGTGGCTAAGATTTAGTGGGCTTAGAAGCATGCAGGACAAGAATGTAAAAACAGCCACACTGGGTCAGACCAATGGTCCATCTAGCTCAGTGTTCTGTCTTTTGACAGTGGCCAATGCCAGGCACTTCAGAGAGAAAGAACATAACATGGCAGTTATTGAGTGATCCATCCCCTGTCATCGAGTCCCAGCTTCTGGCAGTAAGAGATTTAGGGACACGCAGAGCCTGGGGTTTTGTCCCTGACCATCTTGACTAATAGCCATTGATGGGCCTATCCTCCATGAACTTACCTATCATATATACTCATTCATTAGCCTGTTCTTTTATAAGCCGACCCCCCACCCCCAAGATGGATAGGTAAAAATAGCAAAAACTGTATGACCTTTTCATAAGCCGATCCTATATTTCAGGGGTTGGCAAACGTTGGTTCCTGGCCCATTAGGGTAAGCCGCTAGCAGGCCTGGATGTTTTGTTTATCTGGAGCATTCACAGGCATGGAGACCCTCAGCTCCCAGTGGCCGCGGTTTGCCGTTCCCAGCCAATGGGAGCTGCGGGAAGTGGTGCCAATTCCCGCAGCTCCCATTGGCTGGGAATGGCGAACCACGGCCACAGGGAGCTAAGGGGCTCCATGCCTGCAGATGCTACAGGTAAACAAAACGACAGTGTATTAGATATTCAATTCAATGATTCCATACAGTTTAAAATCATCAAATTTTGGTGTAGACCCATTTATAAGCTGACCCCCACTTTTTGATGCGTCACTTTTTTACCAAAAATATTCGGCTTATGAACGAGTATATACGGTAATTGTTTTTTAAATCCTATATTCCCTACAAACGAGATCCACAGCTTGACAGTGCATTGTGTGAAGAAATACTTCTTTATTTGGTTTATACCTGATACCTGGTAATTTAATTGATGACCCTGGTTCTTGTGTTATATGAAGGAGTAAATAGCACTTTCCTATTCAGTTTCTCCACACCATTCATAATTTTCTAGGCCACTATCATATATCCCCCTGTAGCAGAGTGGATCTCTGCTCCTGCCCTGAAGGGGTTAAAAACAGCCCTGGATAAGGGCTGGGGCTGGAGAAAGCTGCCTTTTAGGCTGGGCTGATTGGGGAAGTGGCTGCAGCTGGGGGCCATGCCCCAAACTGAGCGACAGGGCCTAATAAGAAGGCCAGGGAAGCCAAGGGAGACAGTCTTCCTCTGCCTGTAGAGGGAGAAGGGCTTGGCTGCTGAGAGCTAGAGCTGGTACTTAGGGTGAAGCAATGCTGGGGAAAGGTAGAGGAGCTGGGGAGCTCCTGCCTGGAAAGCCCCAGGCTGTGGCCTAGAATTAGGCCAGGAGGTACTGGGGTTGTAGGGTGCAACCTGGGGTAGGCCAAGGCAGCAGGTCCAAACCCCTTTGCTGATGATGAGTGGCTGATACTGCAGTCTGCCCCAGGGTGTGGGGCTAGACAATGACTGGCAGTAGCCTACACTGAAGCAAAGTGGGGATAGAGGGTGAGGGGTTCCCAGGGAGGGGAAACCCCTAAGGAAAAGGGGTTGCTGCCAGGGGGCAGAACCCCATGTAAAAGGGGCACTGTGGTCCAGGGAGGGACATGGGGCCTGTAGCAGGAAACAAGGCAGATCACTGGCCTGCAGAGGGTGCTCTGAGCTGAAATATGAGCTAATGTCCAGGATGACCAGTAGGAGGCACTGTGGGGATGAGTCAACCCGTTTACACCCCCCTTAGTCACCTCTTTCTTGAGATGAACAGTCCCAGTCTTTTTAATCTTTCCTTGTATGGAAGCTGGTCCATATCCCAATCCTTTTTGTTGCCCTTCTGTGTAATTTTTCCATTTCTAAGATTTCTGTATCTTTTTTTGAGGTGTAGTGACTGGAACTTCATGCAGTATTAAAGGTGTGAGTGTGCCATGGATTTATATAGCGGCATTATGATCTTTTGTTTTATAATCCACCCCTTTCCTAATAGTTCCCAAAACTCTGTTTGCATTTTTGACTGCCAGTGCACATTGTGTAGATATTTTCAGAGAACTATCCACAATGACTCCAAGTTCTTGCTTGAGTGGTAACAGCTAATTTAGATCCCATCATCTTGTATGTATCATTGGGATTGTGTTTTCCAGTGGTCATTACTTTGCATTTATCAGCACTGAATTTCATCTGTTGTTTTGTTGCCCAGTCACCCAGTGTAGTTGGGCAGCTGCCCCACTCCCTGATAATTTAGACTGCAGCAGACCAGGGTGCCTGCGCAGGTGGGCAGCCAATCAGAGAAGGACTTATTGGGAGCCAATCAGGGTCAGTATTAGAGCCAGCCAATAAGGGCTAGGCTAGGCCCTATATAAAGGCTGCTAAGTGAGAAGAGAGGCAGTCTGTCCTAGGCCTTGGATAGGGGAAGGTTGTCCCCAAAGGTGAGAGATTAGCACCTGGGACAGTGCAGTGCAGGGCAGGCCTGGGGGAGCAGAAGGGAACTCTAGCCCAATGTCTGCCAGGCTGCAGGCCCTGAGGGGAAAGGCCTAGCTGGTGTGAGGGGCCGAAGGGGAAGTGGCTCAGGGATGTGGACAGATGGAGGGAGAGAAGGAAGGCAGGATGGCTGCCACTAGAGGGTCCCTGGGTTGGGACCCAGAATAGTGGGTGGGCCTGCTCCTTCCCCCTTTGCCTTACACATGGCCAACAGGAGTGGCCGTCTAGGGCTGCACCAACCCCTTGCCAAGAGGGGTGTGACTTTGGGGGTGCAGTTGCCCACATTGTAGTGCAGAGAGACAGCTGATTGACCACCACCCCCATGGAAAGGGAAGAGGATGGACTAAGGGGCACTGCCAGAGGGCAGTGGCTCGAAGAGGATGCTGCAAGTTGGGAGCAACGTGGGTCCACATGCCAACCGAGGGTGAGAGGACCAGGAGGGGGTGCTCTACTGGACTGAGGTAATTCCCAGAGTCACCAGTGGGAGGCGCTGTGGTGGCGAGTCCAACACTGTTACACCTAGTTTTGTGGGATCCCTGTAACTCATGGTGGTCAGGTTTGGACTTAACTATCTTGAGTAATTGTATTTTCTACAGACTTTGTCAACTCCCTGTTCACCCCCCTTTTCCAGATCATATATGAATATGTTGAACAATGCTGATCCCAGTATTGATCCTTAGGAACTCTATTCATGACTCTCCACTGTAAAAACTGACTATTCCTACCCTTAGTTTCCTATCTTTTAACCAGTTATTGATCTGGGAGAGGATGTTCCTTCTTATCCCATTACTGCTTACTTTGTTTAAGCATCTTTGGTGAGGGATCTTGTCAAAGGCTTTCTCGAAGTCCAAGTACACTATATCCACTGGATCATCCGGGTCCATATGCTTGTTGACCCCCTCAAAGAAATCTAACAGATCAGTAAGGCATGACTTTCCTTTACACAAGTTGTTTTGACTCTACCCTCATATTGTGTCACTTGTGTCTGATAGTTCTATTCTCTACTGTAGTTCCAACCAATTTGCCTGCTACTGAAGTCAGGGTCAATGGCCTTTAATTGCCATGATTGCCTCTGGACCCTTTGAAAAAATCAGTGTCACATTAGCCATCCTCTAGTCAGCTGGTACAGAGGCTGGTTTAAGCAATTAATTGATGTAAGGATCCAGTACTTGGTTCCAAACACAGTAGCTTAGTGAGAGTTTTGCAAGGGGATCAGTGACACTGGCTCTCGTGTGCACAAGTGCAGGGTCCAGCCTAAACACCCACTGGAAATATAAGAAATGCAAGATCCATTTCTTTCTCTTAATGAAATGGAGGAAACTATTTATTTCACAGTGAGGCAAGAAACTCCCGTCCTGAATTTCCTTGGTGAAAAATATTACTTAGTTAATTTTGGTGTGGAGTTACTTAGGAATGGGCATATGCGTTATCCAACTAATACCATTGTGTGGGTAAAACCCAGCATGGAATTCTAGGTTGCGTCTTCATGGCTTTCAGATACTCCCCTGGAGAGTTGGTGGTGCCCTACAATTTTATGATAGTAGGATCAATAACTTTATTTTCCTTAAATAAGGTGGCATAGCTTTCCAAACCTAAACAGCTCCCCACCCTCTGGCAATGAGGCCTTCTGCCACCTTGGCAAATTTTGCGAAATCTGTCATCCAGGACTAAACATACAGCTCTTTGATTGCAAAATGCTGGTGACTAAGCACTGTTTAATGAAAAGTGTTTAATGAAAAGCTCTGAAGAGCTTTTCAGGCTTCTTGAGTAAAGAAGCTGGGAAGTAAATAACAGTGTAAACCAGTTCCCTCTTCTGTTTGTTGTGGATTTCAAAATAGCTGTTTGTTAATGCACCCAGAGTTTAACAGGTAGTGCAAAACTCCTTTTTGACTCCAAAGATCTGCATTGCCAAGAGGTATCTGCATATTTCAACTCCTGATAAGAACTGCAGAGCAAAGAGGAAACTCTCTTGATACCAACATACCCCAATGTTGTGTTACCTCTGCTTTCAGCCAATGTGATATTTTACCAACTTTATAAGCCTAATCTGCTGTACCTTGAAATAAAACAGCCTACTTTAAAGTAATAGCAATAACTGAATATTAGTCAATATGTGTAAATGTCTGGGAGATGAGAACTCCAATAATATTTCAGTATCTATAAATCCCTAAATATTTGAGAGGTACTCTATTACCATGGTGAAAGACATACACTGTCTAGGTATTTGTATCCCTTCCTAGCAGGGGTATTATGTTGACATGTTGGATCTTAAAGGCCAGAAAGTTGAAACTGAAGTTCTGAAATGAGTTTTAGATCTTATGAAATAAGCTATATTTGACAGCAACAAGAAGTGTACTTACTGTATAGAATGTCAGTCAGAAGAGTCCCAGGGTATTTTATAATTTAGGAGCAGCTAAAAGCATCATCAAAAAAGCTCCTTTTAATGCTGATTTTTAAAGCTACCAGATTCTACTTTTTTGTATTTCAAATGGGTGAATTCTGTAGCTCTGGAGCATAATTGCTACAAACTCATGCAAAAATAAAACCAGCTATTTAAATTTAATACAAATATGCTTCACTTGCATACTTATTAGTCTTCTGTATACATCTGTGTACTAATAACCAGTATGAATGCTCTTAGAAAGCCCATTTCAAGAATGGAAGCAAATCACAAAATATACACTGGGCCAATAATGTAAATAAGCAGTTTTAATTTTAAAGGCATTTATTTAGCCATTTAGAGACACATCATGCCATTCAGGTACAGCTGTGTGTCGAGGCATGGGAGCAGACAGGGAGGAGATCCAGGCAATCATCTGAGAAGTCCCTTGTGTGCATGGGACAACATATATTGCAATACTCCTTTTGTAGGGCAAAACCTGCTCTGTGGCCCAATGCCCTGCCTTCTCCCTAACCCTTTTCAGAGCCATGTGCCATCAGGAGAATAGAACTGTAAGGTAACTTGCATTCCTTTGGGCACAGGGATTGCAGTTCTGCCTCACCTGTTCAAGAGTGAGGGGGAAATTCCTTATATCCTTCCCCCAGGTGAAGGTACACTAGCATTGTATGAACATCAAATAGTTTGGAAGTCAAGTTTACACAAGAACTCAGCAGTTGTGGTGTCTATCCAAACCTCTTGCATCTGTAAAGCTGGGATAATGATCTCACAAGGGCAACTTCCATTGCTCTGGTTCTGCTCAGGTCAGTAATAGCACAAAAACAGCCTAATAGTATTTCAGCTCTTCCATTTTTCATCCTGGACAGACCTTGGAGAGGCAAACATGAACAGTAATGGGAGAAGAGAATGGTGAACTTTCCCTGCTCAGAAAGGCTGGAGCTGGGAACCCTGCTGGAGCAGATGCAGGAAGGAGTTCGATTCCTGGCATATTCAGAGGGCCTGCTTAATTTGTAGAAGCCTTTAGATGCTAATTTTGTATGCAAGTAGTTCAGTTTCTGGAGGCCCTGTACCTCAGAGAGACTGCTCCACCCATTAAAAGGACCTAGCATGCATGTCTATCCATAGCTGGTAATCTCTGCTAGCTGGTGCAGATGGGATTACTCCCTACTCCTTCCTGTTCCTTTTGCAGTGGTTGTGGCTGGGCTTGCACTCCAATCAGCATAAGGGCTGTTTGTCAGTGGATGAAAGGGGGTGGAGAAGTGTCTCTCAGTGCTTGGGTGCATAACATGGCTTCTAACATCCTGCTAAAAAGGGCAAAATGCTATTGGAGAGTTCATGTGTCAAGGAAAATAGTCCTAGTTTGGGCTGTGTCAGTGTGTAGTATTTTTAACCAAATACCTACTTCATAGACACTCCCCAGGAATCTATACAGTAAGCTGGTTCAGAGAGGAGTTGGGTAGTGCCCCCTCTCCCCCCCACAGCTGATGATCACTGCACAGAGAGCCATGACAGAGGAAACTGTGTCACTTGGGAGACTTCTTAATACACATCTTTCAAGGGCACTGTGTATATATTACTAGCCCAGAACAGCTAATTAAAGTTAAATTGGCACACCAATAAGCTGCCTGTGTATAGAGCTCTCAAGGGGAAAACCCCATCCAGTTTGGAAAGCTTTTAAAAATCTGATGGATCATTTCTGAACTGATCCTTCTAATCAAGTGCTCACTGATCATCCTGAGCAAGAGGCAAGCACTTGGTATACCTGGGACCTGCACTTTAGAAAGTAAGATTTGATCCATTTTTCTGATGGCTCTAAGCCAGTCAAAGTGAATTGCACATACACAATATTGTCACTACCAGGGGCCAAATAGGCAGGGCAGGGCTAAAATTGAGTGAGTGGCATAGTAAACTCTGTGCATCACATTGCAATGACACTTCCTCATTCTGACCAGGTTGCCCCTCCTCATCCGGGGGAGGAGAGCAGGGTGTGTGTAGTGGGGCCAAACCTGCATGGGCAGTGGGGCAGCCAGGGCTGGTGCTCCTCAGTGCAGGGCCCAGCTTCTGCACGAGTTCATGACTCAGACCATCTAGAGCTCAGGCTGGGCCCCCCCAACCCCACATATGAATTGGGCTCTAGGCATGTGCCTAGGTGCCTATGCTTTAATGTGGCTCTGTAAATAGATATCTAATGCTCTGTGGTTTCCCCCCTCAAAATGACCTTTCTCAGAGAGGTCATAAAGTAAACGGGGATCATTACTTGATCTGGCAGACAGAGGATGTCCTGGTGAGGATCTAGGCTAGGTCAGGGAAAGAACTGCACTGACAGTAAACAGCATTAGAACACAATGCAGCTTGATAGTTGGCTCATCAATTCCTATTTGGTCTAGACAGACAGGTTCTAATCCCTGTGGGCCCATGCACTCTGGGAGGAAAAAGCCTTTAAGACTGGCTATATGGGGTCAGACCAATGGTCCAAGTTGCTCAATATCCTGTCTTCTGACAGTGGCTGGTGTCAGAAGCTTAAGAAGAAGCAAACAAAACAGGGCAGTTTTACCCATTCCCTGTCATCCACTCCCAGTCTGTAGTAGTCAGAGGTTTAGGGATACCCAGAGCATGGGGTTGTGTCTCTGACCACTGTGACTAATAGCTGTTGATGGCAGGGGCAGTTCCAGGCCCCAGCACGCCAAGCACGTGCTTGGGGCAGCAAGCCACAGGGGGCGCTCTGCTGGTGCTGCAAGGGAGGCAGGTAGGCTGCCTTCAGCAGCTTGCCTGTGGAGGGTCTGCTGGTCCCATGGCTTCAGTGGACCTCCCACAGGCGTGCCTGCGGAGGATCCACTGGTCGCCTGCGGGAGGTCCTCCGAAGCCGCAGGACCAGCAGACCCTCTGCAGGCAAGCCGCCAAAGGCAGCCTGCCTGCCATGCTTGGGGTGGCAAAATGCCCAGAGCCGCCCCTGGTGGTTGGGCCTATCCTCCATGAACTTATCTAATTCTTTTCTGAATTTGGTTATACTTTTGGCCTTCACAGTATTCCCTACCAATGAGTTCCACAGCTTGACTGTGCATTGTGTGAAGAAGTACTTCTTTGTTGGTTTATGTTTGATGCCTAGTAATTTCATTGGTGGCCCCTGGTAGTTGTGTTATACAATGGGGTAAATAACACTTCCCTATTCAGTTTCTTCTCACCATTTATGTTTTATAGACCTCTATTATATCCTCGTATAGTCATCTTTCCTAAACTGAACAGTCCCAGTCTTTTTAATCTCTCCTCATATGGAAGCTGGTCCATATACCAATCTTCTTTGTTGCCCTCCTGTGTAAATTTTTCCATTTCTAATGTATCTTTTTTTGAGGCATGGTGACCAGAACTTCATGCAGTATTTAAAGTGTGAGCGTACCATGGATTTATATAGTGGCATTATGATATTTTGTTTTCTAATCAATCCCTTTCCTAATGGTTTCCAACGTTCAGTTAGCTTTTGTGACTGCCGCTGCGCGTTGAGCAGATATTTTCAGAGAACTATCCACAATGACTCAAGATCTTGCTTGAGTAGTAACAGCTAATTTAGATCCCATCATTTTATATGTATAGTTGGGATTATGTTTTCCAGTGGTCATTACTTTGCATTTATCAGCACTGAATTTCATCTGATGTTTTGTTGCCCAGTCACCCAGTTTTGTGAGATTCCTTTGTAGCTCTTCAAAGTCAGCTGTGAACTTAACCATTTGGAGTAATTTTGTATCGTCTGCAAACTTTGCCACCTCACTGTTTGCCCCATTTTCCAAACAATGTATGAATATGTTGAACAGCACAGGTCTTAGTACCGATCCTTGGGGGACCCTGCTATTTACCTCTATTCACTATGAAAACTGACCATTTATTTCTATCCTTTGTTTCCTATCTCTTCATCAGGTACTGATCCATGAAAGAACCTTCTTTCATCTCATGGCTGCTTACTTTGCTTAGGAGCCTTTGGTGACAGACCTTGTCAAAAGCTTTTTGAAAGTTCAAGTATATTATATCAAGTGGATCACCCTTGTCCACGTGCTTGTTGACACCATCAAAGAATTCTAATAGCTTGATGAGGCATGAGTTCCCGTCACAAAAACCGTGGCGACTCTTCCCTGATGTCGTTTTCATCTGTGTCTGATCATTCTGTTCTCAACCAATTTGTCCAGTTCTGAAGTTAGGCTTACTGGCCTGTAATGGCCAGGATTGCTGCTTGGCCTGCCTTTTTTTTTTAATTGGCATTTCATTAGCTTTCTGGCACAGAAGCTGATTTAAGTGATAAGTTACACACCACTGTTAGTAGTTCTGCTATTTCATATTTGAAACCTTTGTTCACAACACTTCTCATAAAGGGGCTTCATTGGTCTGTGAGGCTTCTGCACTGAGAAGGTATCTCTCTCCGTCTTGGTTCTCATCCTTCCTACTCTGATCTGGGCTGGCTGATTTAGTGTCTCCTGCAGGCTTCAATTCCCGTGCAGCATCTGCAGCAGTCCCTGACCTGAGGCTTCCCTTGGTGTGTACCCCTGGACTTCCTGAAACTTTTATATCTGTTCCCTGGTTAGATCTGGATTTCCCAGAGACTCAGTTCACCTCTTCAGGCTGCTTTTCCTGGGTTCTTAGTTACTAGGTAATGCTTCTTCCCCAGGCTGCACGGATGTGGCCTCCCTTTCTAACTGCACAGTCAGAGAGCTACCATCTCTTCCTCCTGCTCACAAATCTGGTTTTCCTGTAGTGCTACTGGGAAAACAATTTTCTTGGTTGAAAGGACACTTTAGCTGATCACCAGAACATGATCTAACCAGACCCCAAGTTGCAGTGACTCCCTCCCCCTGCTGGAAAGACAGTAATGGCTCATTACAATAGCTTCAGGCAAAGGGGCTAAATTGTGGGTCTAATTGGCTTTAAAATAGACATTGATATCTAATAAATGCTTGTTATGAAGTGCTTTGGGACAACATTGGTTGTGAAAAGCACTATAAAAATAGAACATTTTTATATATATTAAAAAACAAAGCATGGGGCTCAAAGCAGCAAAAATATAGACCTTGATAGTGCTAATAAAGTAGAGAAAATAAAATTTTCTTTGGAGTTTATATTCCAGCTTTTGGAACCAGGCTTGTACCTGGGGAGAAATGTTTTGGCTGCAGCAAGTCCTTAATCTAAACTAAAATTTCAGGCTCACGTGGACAGAATTAGAACCTAGAGGGTTGTATTTTCAGGGCAGTGCAAGGAGACTTAACTGTGAGTCGTCATAGCTAAATTCTTAAGAATACCCCTGAATTATAAAATCATTGGGTTAGAAGGGACCTCAAGAGTCATCTACTCTAGTCTACATCTGAATATGTACATCTTTGTAGTCTGTTTTTTTTTCAGACTTTTACACAGTTACATATGTATCTCCTATGCAATGTAGGGGAAGATGGCTGATAGTATCAGGAGATGATGGATGGTCCAGTGGTTAGAGGACTAGCCTGAGCTGCAGGAGATGGGGGTTCTAATCCTGCTCCACCACAGCCATCCCTGTATGACCCTTGACAAGTCAGAGGGTGAGTCTACACTGCAGGGAAACATCTATGGCATTGAGTCTCAGGTTAATTGACAGGGGCTTGGGCTGTGGGGCTAAAAATAACATAGATGTTGCCACTTGTGCTGGAGCCTGAGGTCCAAAACCCTCCCAGCCTGAGTGAGAGTGTCTATGCTGCTACTTAGTTCTGCAACCTAAGTCCCTCCAACCCAAACTTGAGTCAATTAGCCCAGGTGCCGAGACTCGGTACCATGGGTTTTCTTTTCAGTGTAGACATACCTGAATGTCTGGGTTTCCATCTGTAAATGGGATAGTGATGGGTTGGACCCCCCACCCCCCATGATGTCAAATGATGTGCTGGGGTCCCACTAGTTCCACCTGTTCTATCATCCTGGGTTTCCTCACCCTGTTCTAACTGGGTCCCAGCCCTCAAGCCAGGGTATGCTCGGGGATTGGGGCATAGGGGGTTTCAATAGTGGGGTACAATACAGTTGGTAACCAACTAACACTGAAGTATAAATGTAACAGGTAGCTAACAATTTCTAGGTAAAGGGTGTGTCACAGCAGCATATAACCAACTAACAGTTATGGGTAAAATGTGTTAAATAACCAACAACTCTAGGTAAAAATGTCACAGTGGTGTAAATATAAAATGTGAGGTGTGTGAGAGAGAAAAAGGGTAACCAATGGGGTTTTATGCTAGACTTCAGTAATACAATTGAGGTTTGGCAGCAGTAGGAGCGGGGTGAACACATGGGGGAAGGGATTAAAAGAGAGAGAGAGAGGCAGTGGTAGAGGAATGAGGTTAGGGGATGGGGGAAGAGGAGCACGTGGTGGAGCAGAAACCAAAGATAGAGGCGCTACAGAGGGAGATTTAAACTCAGGGAGACACAGAGAGCAGACAGGCTGCAAGTTTAAACAGCAGAGAGACTGCAATGAGTGACTGGGGAGCTCGGGGGGGGGGGATTGGGGCAGTGGGAAGACAAATTCAAATAGTAAAAACCTTATCTATCCCCTAACTTAATCAAACTTATATAAAATGACAAGCAGCTACAGAATACAACCAGGCAATGATTTTCTAAACTTATCTTAACCAACAATTAGGCAACACAACAAATATCACAGAAACTTACAAGCTCTACAATCTTAACAAACTATGACTTATTAAATTAAAAAAAACAAGACCTAGGGTGCACCTTATGCTATGGGGAGGTTACAGAGGGCAGAGTGGTATGTATCCAGGACCCAGCTCCCAAGGAAGCCAAGGGATGGTGGCTACAGCGGTGGATACAGCTGAAAGCAGAGAGCCCCAAGGCAAAGCCCACAGGAGCAGAGCTTAGCAGTGGCAAAGAGCCCTGTAGTTTAAGAGAGGTTTTAAGACAAAGACCAAGGTTTAGCTTGAGTCTGTGTGCTGGGGAAACAGAGCCAGCAGCTAAAATAATAAAATAAAAGTATAGAAAGTTTTACAGAGGGATTCTTACCAGTCCCCAAGGCAGCAGCAAAGGCAGAAGCAGCAGCAACATCAGAAGAGGCAAGGAGGGTTCGGTACAGTCTCAATAATCAGGAGATCTCTCAGGTAGCAATTCGTTCTTCGTGGGGGGGGTTTCAAAAACGGGGGTACGCTCAAAAATAAAACGAGAGCGGAGAAAGGACCCCCCAGAACCCCTGGCTGATCAGACCAGGCAGCAATGCAGGAACCTTTCTGAGGTGTGTTTCAAAAATGTCTGGTTTTAAAGGCAAACTTGGGCAGTTTCCCACCAGTAATCCTGATAGGCTCCCTCTGTCACAGGGGAGGGGGCACAGGGGAAAAAACTGAAGGTAAGCCCAGAGACATGCCTGGACATAGTCCTGTGCAATAGGTGACTCAAGAGCACATGAGACTATGACTCATGCCCAGGATCTTAAAACCACAATAGGCCTTGCAGCTCTGGACATTGCCTACCCTACACCAAGCCCAGGTTCAACGAGGTGATAACAGGACTAACCCTTTGAAAAGGGCAGTGGTCCCACTTAGCATGCAGCACAAGTGGCCATCCCTTTGAGAAGGGCAATGGCTCTTGTTAAACAACTTAAGGGGCCCTCCCTTTGAGAAGGGCAGTGGCCCTGGTAAACAACTTAACAGCCAGGGAAGGGCGGCCACAGGAGAACAGAAAACAAAATGGAGTCTGGGGAAACAAAATGGAATAGGGGAATAGCTGTAACGGACAATGACAAGTAAAATGCTTTATGCATTTGGATAAAAGCACAAAATATTTCTTAGATCAGGTCTACATTGCAAAGCTTGCTGTTTAATTATACTGGTATATTTAAAGTAGCAAAACCCTCCTAATATAAATGCAGTTACATCAGTGTAAGAGTACTTCTACAGGTATAGCTTATGGTTACACACCGAACTGACATAGCTGTGCTGCTAAAACTTTTACATGTAGATGATGCTGTAATAGTTTTGTTTTGTCTCAGCCTTCTCAATTGGATACCTGAGTTTCTAACATAGAAAACATCTACTTAGATGCTCCGGAGCTAGACACACTTACAGTGGAGGAAGGGCAAGCATTTGCTTTTGTGTACTGGTCATGTCCATCTGTTAGTATTGTTTATTCTCTCCTTAGCACCTGAAAATGCTGCACATCTTGCAGATTGCCTGACAACACTGTTCCATTACTAAGCAGTATTCAGTCTCAGTTGAGTGATCCTCACAATAATTAGCCATAGATAAAGCTGAGACCAACAAATCATGAAAATTGTTGATGAACAAACCCTTGAGGGAAATAAGGGCCAAAATAAATCTTAATTTATTCTCAGCCAAAGCCAGTTTTGGTGTGGGAGGGGCTCATAGGTTCTGGGAAGACCTGCAATAAGCATCCTTGAGTTTTATTGATTCTCAGTAATGGAGTAATTAATAGACTCATTAGACATAACTAGGCCCTACCAAATTCACAGCCATGAAACACATCACAGAGCATGAAATCTGATCTCCCTTGTGAAATCTGGTGCCCAGCTAGGGCCCTGTGCAGGCAGGGCCGGCTTTAGGCCAATTCAACCAATTCCCCTGAATCGGGCCCCACCCCTAAGAGTGCCCCACGCCCAAGCCCCAGTACGGTGTACAGTCAAGAGCCTGTGCACTGTACTGAGGTGGCCTGGCTTCCCCAGGAGGCAATTTAAAGGACCTGAGGCTGCAGCTGTCTCTGCCGCCCCAGTCCTTTAAATAGCCCCAGGAGCCCCGCCACTTCCACAGGGCTCCTGTGGCTATTTACAGGGCCAGGGCAGTGGAAGCAGGGAAGCCCTGGGCCCTTTAAATAGCCCCCAGGCTGCTGCTGCTACCCCGGTGGGGGAGGAAGGAGAAGGGGGCATTCACCATACAGGGTGAGCTGTATCCCCTGTACCCACACCCCCTGCCTGCATCAAGCCCCTGCTGCACCCTCTGCCTGCACCAGCCCCGCAACCCCTACCCTGCCTGCAGCCAACCCGTCTCCAGCCAGCCTCGCACCACCTGTTCTGTCTCCAGCCAGCCCCACAGCCCCTGCCTGCAGCCAACCCATCTCCAGCCAGCTCCTGCCGCACCCCCTGTCCTGCCCGCACCCCCTACCCTGTCTCCAGCCAACTCCTGCCGCATCCCCCTGCCTGAAGCCAGCCAGTCCCGCACTCCTCTGTTTCCAGCCCTGCCAACCCCTGCCGCACCCCCTGTGGCCCTGCCTGAAGCCAGCCAGCCCACCCCACCCCACATCCCCCTGTTTCCAGCCAACCCCACACGCCTTGCCCTGACTCCAGCCAGCCCCATGTCCACTGGTGCCCTGCAGTTCCAGGTGTGCAGGATTACTTCAATGAGGGGGGCAGGGAGCAGCTGGGACCCACACATGTGCGCACACACCCCCAGGGAGTGGCGGGGACCCACACATGTGAAACAGAGCTCATTTCTAGTTCAGGCCCATCTTTTTTTAAAATAGAACTTACAGCCATATTTTCCTGGACATGTCAGGCTTTTGGTTCTTAAATTGCCATCCGGGATTTTAAAAATTTTAAAAATTCCTCCTGGGAAAATACAGACATATGGTAACCCTATTGGTACAAAAAATACATACTGTGGCACATCCCTTAAATCAAACTTTTTTTATAGGGAACGGCTTTTTAAAAAATTAGTCATCCCTGCCAGGGACCCGCCGAAAATGTTCGAATTGGGTCCCGCACTTCCTAAAGCTGGCCCTGTGTGCAGGACTCCATCTGCTAGTCCCAGCAGAGGATGGGGAGGGACAAGACTTTTTCTTCACTGCAGGGGCGGGTCAGACCCACCTCCGTGAACCATCTCCTGCTGCAGGAAGCTGCATGGCTCGAGCTGTCACCTTCCCGTGTGGAGAGGCTACAGTTCAACCTGTCTTCCCGCCCCCCCATGCACACAGGCTGCGGCTCAAACTGACACACACTCTGTCTCCCCTCCCATGCGGAAAGGCTGTAGCTCAAGCTGTCGTCCCTGTTGCCAACCCTTATGGCTGTAGTTCGAGCTGTCTCTCTCTCTTTCTTTCTCACCCCTCCGCCCCCGCACGGAAAAGCTACAACCAGGAAATATAGGTCAGTCTCTTACCAGCACTCCTGTGCACACCTTTATTATGGAAGGCACTGCAGGAAGTGGTGCCTGGTGAATCAGCAGGTGATATCTTCCCAAGTGGGTCTGTACTGAACTAATGTCCAATCATGGTGCTACCATGCATGTGTTGCTGGAGAAATTGTTCCAGATGAGAGATGAAAATGAAGTAGAACTCAACTCTCCCATGGTCCTTAAAGCAGCCATGGTGTGTGTTTGCCAGAGTTAGGGTCATGAACCATATTGTCTAGATAAAATATTTGCCCCTCCCCCCAGTTCACTTGAATGAGTTACTCTTTCTTTCTTCTAATCAGATATTATGCAGTGCTGCACGCCAGCCTGTGGATTGTTTCTTGTTTGTTTGAAATTTTGTGAGCCTTCTGGATAGAGCTGGATGAAATGCTCATCAAAATGTTAGGTGAATGACAACGCTGACTAAATTTATATTTGTAGCATTCAAAAAAGCATTGGGTCTCCCCTCATGTTTACTGGCTCTCATTTTCCCCACTGGAGGACAAGGTAAAAGCAAAGTGAAGAACAAGAAACAGAACACTTTTTTGAATTTGAAACAAAAGCTTTTCTGAGTAAGAGATGCAGTGCAAATGCAAGTTACCATCAGTGCATCTGACTGGTAGATTCAACTTGTGGCACTGTTCAAATTAGGTAGGATTGATGACAAAAGTGAAATGCATCCAGACTAGTCCAATATCAGGAAAGCCTTTTAATGAACTGGAACTGAGAAGTTGGCTGGGGTCACAGCAATGCTTACAAGACCTGAATAGTCAGGCAGCGCTACGGGCAGATCCACAGGGTCAAAGGAGGAATCCTTCTACCCTAGCTGTGAGATACTGTAGCCTCTATAGGACACCCATACAGACTCTCAGTGCAGGGAATAGAAAGAATGAGGATCTGTACAAAGGCACCACCCCGGCCCAGCCACACCACAGTCACTTCCAGCCCCTTTCAGGGGATTCATACAGAGCAGAACTCTTGCAATGGGTGCACATGTTCTAAGCAGAGTTTCTACATTCAGCCTTTTCCTTAGATAGGGGAACTGCTCTGGTTCCAGTGCACAAGGAACTTCTGTGGCTGCAGTGGATGGGACTGGGTTTGCCCCTCAGGAGTTGACTACCATGCAAGATTTGGTCAGAGATAATCTTCAGTTCTTAGTGTCATTATTTAAAATCTCCAAAGCCTTGATTTGTGAGACCAGTGGCAGTGCTTGCTTCCTTAAAAGAAATATCTGAAAAATACTCTTGCAGGCATTCAGGGGGAGCCTTGTGGCATGATTACAGAACCACTGGGTCAGTGCCACACTGTGCATCTTGTGTCATAACTACTGTTGTGTGAGTATCTTTTAAAACATTGTCAGTAGCATTCTATAAAGGCCTTTTGAAATGAGTGCCCCTTGAAATGGAAAATCTCCTATCATAGTGATCCAAAAGAGATCTTAACAGCAAACTTACCCCTTCTGCCTTGGGGTCAAATTTTTCTAAACCAGTCTATCTCCAGTCTAGTTGCCGCACATAATGGTTTTGATTCTGGTCTTGTTAAATGGATGTAATAGTTTCAGATTTACTCTAAAGCTAGTAGAATTATCCTGGCATTCCAGATCACAAGCTGGCCAAGAGTCTGTAATGAGAATATGGTAACTTGTCCTGGAGCTAGTATCACATTAGAACACATGTGCATTTGCTTTAATAGTCACTGCAATGTCATCTCTTTCAGAGTACGTAATGCAAAGTGCTCGTGTGTCCTGAAAAATACATGGTTTGGATGTAGCACATGGAAATTCTGAGGGGAAAACAGCTGATTTCCTGTTACTGCCATGTACAATTCTGTGTGATCATTGGTTTGTTAAAGGGCATATGGGACTCTCTCACAGAGCTTTATAACAGCCTCTAGGGAAGAAAGCCCTGGACGAAATAGCACTTTGCAGGTTTGTTCCACATGGGAATTTATGAAAAATTATTTTGGCTGACCTACAAAAATCTCATTCCCTAGTCTGTTGTATCGGAGAAGGAGTGCAAGGATGAAATGGGCTGTTAAACACTGCCAAAAATAAAGAGGTGTGGATTCTAGCAGACTTTCGTCTTACTCAGACTAGCTGCTCCCAGTCATATGATTCTCTTGTTAAAAAGTGATAACAAGAGAGAATTCTGTCCTTGGCAAAAAACACTTTACAAATTTGTACTGTTTCGAATGGGAGTTTATATCTCAGCAGATCAGCCAGAGGGCTAGATCCCAGATCTGGCTGAGCGGGAGGGATGGGAAGATGAGTTCTACAGCTGCTCTCATGCTGGCTAGAATGGATTCCCCTAGAGACTATGGCTAGTTGGGGGTTGCCTGAATACAGTGCACTTCAGCCACACCCCTCGCCTACCTAGGAAAGTCATGTATGGCTGGGAGGGACAGGCTATGCTGCCATTGTGTCACCTAGATCTGCATTCTCCATTGCCCACCGGAGTAATGCAAAGGGGGTCAGGTTCTGACCCACATTCAGTCTCCCTTCCCAGTACTTCTGTCTTTAAAGCTACAAAGTTACTTTAGGCACAGGTTACGCCATGGGTCTGAACTGGAGACAAGTGGTGTTATAATACTAGAACAACTGACACTGCTCCCCGTTAAAAACAGAGCAACTAAGGATTCCTAGTTAGCAAACTTACACCATTTACAGCAAATCTGCATGGTTTTTCTTTTCAGAGCCTTGTTTGCTGTCATTCTGCATTTGTGGAGACCGATCTTTCCATCTGTGACCTCAAGTCTATGCTCTTAGTGAGTTGTTATTGTACATTGAATTCAGCAGCAAAACTCCCCCTGATTTCAATGGGAGCAGGATTAGACTCACTTACTGCAAACTTTAATACACGTTTCCAGTCTGGAAGCTGTCTGCATTGGCCTCAGCTTCCTTTAGATCCCTGCATGAATAAACAATAGCCTTGAGAAGTTGTCATAACATTTCTTCCCAGATCTGGACCTTAGCATCCAAAATATGGGTGTTAGCATGAAAACCTCCAAGCTTAGTTACCAGCTTGGACCTGGTAATTGCTGCCACCAGCTAGGAATTATACAGTGCCTAGCTCACTGTGGTCCCCCAAAACCTTCCCTGGGGGACCCCCAGACTCAGATGCCTTGAGTCTTACAACAAAGGGAAATAACCCCCTCCCCTTGTTTCCTTGTTACTTCCTCCCAGGCTCCCCTCCCTGGACCACCCTAGGAGATTCCCTGCTTCCAGTCCTGGAAACACAAGTACCGAGAGATCTAATCTCTCTTCCCCCTCACCCAGAGGGTATCCAAAGTCAGGCTTTGTGTTAGATTTACTAAGAGATTTTCCCCCTGACTTCTTCCTCCCACCAATTCCCTGGTGAGCTGCAGACTCAATTCCCTGGAATCCCCACTAAAGGAAAACTCCAACAGGTCTTAAAAAGAAAGCTTTATATAAAAAGAATGAAAAAAGGACATAAAAGGATCTCTGTATTAAGGTGACAATATACAGGTCAATTGCTTAAAAGAAAAATGAATAAACAGCCTTATCCAAAAAGAATACAATTTAACACATTCCAGCAACTACACACATGTAAATACAAAAGAAAACAATATAAACCTATTGTCTTACAATCCTTGTACTTACAACTTGGAAACAGAAGATTAGAAAGCCAGGAGATAGAAAAATCACTCTCAGAGCCGAGAGGCTCAGACCCGAGACAAAGAACTCACACCCAAAACTTCCCTCCACCCAGATTTGAAAAAGTCTTGTTTCCTGATTGGTCCTCTGGTCAGGTGTTTGGTTCCCTGTGTTAACCCTTTACAGGTAAAAGAACATTAACCCTTAGCTATCCGTTTATGACAGAAGTGCACATAATACATAATGCATTTCGGAGAACTCTTCGCTCCTATTGTGCCAGATCACACCTTGAATCTGCTGCTTCAAGCCCTTTGGCTGCCCTGATGTCTGACTCAGAACAATAGGCCCAAACACTTTTTTTGTTGTACATCCCATCAGATTTGAAGCTCTGTCGTTTGAGGTCCATGCTACTGAACACCTTTCCATTTCGAATGTTTTAGTTGACTTGTTTCTTCGTCCTTTGTTAATGAAGGAACAGAGGCGTGTTATGCCACTCTAGCATGTATTTCATACCTTTGTGACAACAGTGTTCTCTCTGGCATTATCTGACTGTATAGTCTGAATGATGAGGCTATGAATGGGCAGGGAAAATTTGAATTACACCCATTTTTAGCCAGAGGTGCTGGGAGAGTGACCCTGACTTATGCAATGTATCCCTGTTCCCCTCTAATAACTAGTTTACAAGTCTGCTATAGCCTTTGAACTCAGGCAATAAAACCTTTATTCTTTTAAAGCCCATGGTCACCGATTCAGTCCCCTCCACTTCTACTCCATTATGGGGCATTGGGTTACAGGAGGATTTGTTTTACTTTTCCATACTAGGGGATCCCACGCTTCATAGCTTCTGTAGGCTGAGCTCGGTGTACACCGGGGGCTCCTTGCTTTCCTACATTCCACTTTAAGTTACAGCGATCTAAGAACCCTTCTCTCCTGAGAGAGTATCTACTGGGAGGTGGGTGGTTGCGTGGGCATTACCACACTTTAATTTATGGGTATTGACTTAAGGCAAATCAACTAAAGGTGTTAACTTTCCTGAGCATCCCTGTGTAGACATGGTCTCAGCGAGTTACAATGAAGCTCAAGGGCCTGCTGCTGAACTTAACAGTGGCAGTGGTGCACATGGGAAAAGGTAGTCTTTTTGGCAGGTCCCATGAAGACAGTTTGGGCTTTGTAAGGTAAGACCAGCACCTCAAATGCTGCCAAGAAACTAAGAAGTAGTCGTTGCAGCTCATAAAACACTATAGTGTAAGCCTAGTTAGAGCCTGTGCCATGTTACCCTCCATACCAGGAAGGTGCCTTGCTGAAAAACAGAGATGTAATATCCTTTTAAACACAGGGCTGTTGGTCTTAACCCAGGTTCATAGTAATTAAAGTACTACTGACCCATTAGTCATCTTTCAGCACCCAGAGATGCTCACAAACAGGAAAACACTTACCTGGATAGCTCCAACAGACTATAGCCATCTACATCCGTAGAACAGTATCTCCTCCCCTGCTGGTAACTTTTTCAGTACTGAGTTACAGGTAGGAGGACCTGAGCTGTACAGGGCCCCAGGTCCTCCTATTCATAGCATGTCTTGCTGAAAGGAGAGAAGTAGGCAGGGGTCTCCTTCCACCCCCTTCAGTGCAGAACAATTCCTGCCCATCACTTCTAGTGTCTGAAGATAAGGAAAGGATCAACATCCAAGGATTTACTTTGCATTTTGTTCCTAAAAGAAGAGTTAGCTAAAGGCTGTGGGGAGAGGCAGTATGAGGGGAGTGCTTCTGTCTCTTTCTTAGGGCAACAGTAACAAGCAGAATAAGTCTTGCTTTTTAAAGAGTTGCACTTTGCTCCCTGGCAGTTACTTCACTTTCTGTGTAAGTGTTCTTTATCGTGGTGAAATTATGACTATGGCTATATGCCAAATGGTGGCCTGGAATCCTCTGTCATGTTGGGAGAGATGTGGGAAGAAAGATTGCATGGCAGTGCTGAGCCAGCCACAGGCCCTTCTGGGGGAGTATCCAGGACGTTAACCCAGCCCTCATCCTAGGATTTCCCCCTCACCATCAGCAGTCCTTGACAAAGAACAGATAAGGAGACATAGTGTGCTTATCTCCTAGATGTCTGGAGGTTACTTAGTGGAAACTTAGGTTGTGCTATCTGGCACTTCTTGGAACAAAACCCAGACTATAGAATGTGCACAGTTAAGCTGCACTTGTGCAGCTTGCTTTGTGAAAACTCATCAGAAGAACTGGAGCTGTGAGCCTAGTATATAATGCAACTGTGTGAAGACCTATTCCTGTGATACAAGAACCAGTTTGAGCAGGAGACTAGCATGTCTGAGAGAATGCACTGGAAGAAAATATTGCTAGTGAGAAGCAACATGAAGTGGTGGTGAGCTTGAGAGAATGGGATTTTAAAGTGCTTCACTGAAATATTTATTTCTTCTAAAGTTTTTATATATATATGAAAACCCACAAAGCTGGTTTTAATTGAAGACTTATAAAAAGCTACTTTAAAAAATGTGGTGGGGGAGAAATAGCTGCATTAGGCATTGATCCTGCAGTGAGCTTTGCTTGAGTGCATGGAGCTATTGCAAGATTAGAACCTTTGTGAGTCAAAGTAGCCCTTCTGCTTGTTGTTTTTGGTCTCTGAGCCACAGAAGAGGAAGGCTGAGTGGAGTGGTGTTCGTTTAAAGCAGCAGAAGGAAAAGACAGCTGCCTCCCACATGTCCTGAAAAGGCCCACACATGTCTATCTGTTTCCTATTCTCTAGGATCTGTTTGAGAGGGAACAAGGTCATCACATTCCTGTTCAGTTCCCATAACAAATCATTACTATGGTCAAGGCCATTCTGAAATTGTTAAAAAGTATCTAATTTGTGCCAGCTTTTAGTTTATTTCAGCATTAGCCTAAACTCTTTCCAGTGAGAGTTAACAGTGTCAATACACTGCTTCCTTCTGGATTTTAGCCTCCTTTGTGCCAGATGCAAGAGTCACATGACAAGAAGCTCTTCCTGGATGTATGGGCAAGGTTCTTGTGTTCTAGAAATAGACACGGGATAGAAATAAAAGCAGATTGTTGTTGTTGTTGTTTGTTGTTGGGACTTTTGTGTGTAGGTCTTTTCTCTACTGATCTTGCCTTCGCTTCTTCCGACCCTGGATACCTCAGTTATACAACTGAATGCCTACATTAAGCCCCTAGAACCATTAGTTATGCACTTAAGTAAACGTGCTGAACCCCTGCATATCCCATTGAAGTGGATTGTCTTGATCTACTAGCCCCCTGAAATCACTGGAAAGATTCTCATTGTCTTCCTTGGGTTTTCCTTTGGACTCTCAGGGAGCTCCAGCTCTTGTAAATTAGGCTAATGTTTGTTGGGGACTCAGTGTGGATTTAAGCACCCAACTTTAGGCATCCACATTTGAAAATGTTGAGCACTATATCTATTATAGCAGGTAAATTGGTATGCACATTTAAAGAGCTAGATTTCTTGCAAGACTTAAAATTATTTCCAATTTAAAATCCTTTTTAGTGAAGTGTTTCCCCCCCCTTTTTTTTCAATTACTGGAGTCACTGACATGAAACTATCTGTTAGATCACTTGCACCTACTGCCTGTGTTTCATTGAAGGTTGTATTTCTTGATTTGTAACATCAGAATTAATTTTAGTGGATCATGTGTGCCACTGTACAGTGCATGTGTAGCCATCTCAATACTACTTTAGCATTGTTACCTGAGATAATGAATCCAGTGTTCAGAGATTAGTTTCTCATAGACATTAAGCTCAGAAGGGACCATTGTGATCATCTAGTCTGACTGTCTGCACACTGCAGGCCACAGAACCTCAGCCCTCACTCCTGTAATAGACCTATAACCTCAGGATGAGTTACTGAACTCCTCAAATCATGATTTCAAGTTACAGATAATCCACCATTTACTTTAGTTCAGACAAACAAGTGACCAGTGCCCCGTGCTGCGGAGGATGACGAAAAACCTCCAGGGTCTCTGCCAATCTGACCTGGGGAAAAATTCCTTCTTAACTCCAAATATGGCCATCAGTTGGACCTTGAACATGTTGACAAGACTCACCAGCCAGACATAAGGGAAGAATTAGTTGTAGTAACTCAGAGCCCTCCCCATCTAGTGTCCCATCTCTGGATATTTGGGCTATTTGCTACTAGCAGTCGCAGATGGGCCTCATGCCATTGTAGGCAGCCTTATCATAGCATTTCCTCCATAACTTATCAAGCTCAGTCTTGAAACCATTTAGGTTTTTTGCCCCCCACTACTCCTCTTGGAAGGCTGTTCCGGAACTTCACTCCTGTGATGGTTACAAACCTTCGTCTAATTTCAAGGCTAAACTTGTTGATGGCCAGTTTATATCCATTTTTCTTGTCAACATAGTAGTTTAACTTAACTCCTTCCCTGTCTGATAGATTTATAGAGCACAATCATATCTCCCCTCAGCCTTCGTTTGGTTAGGCTAAACAGGCTAAGCTCCTTAAGTCTCCTCACGTAAAGTAGGTTTTCCATTCCTCTGATCATCCTAGTAGCCCTTCTCTGCACCTGTTCCAGTTTGCACTCATCTTTTTTTAAACATGGGAGACCAGAATTGCACACAGTGTTCCAGGTGAAGTCTCACCTGTGCCTTTTATAATGGTACTAACACTTCTCTGTCTCTACTGGAAATCCCTCGCCTGATTCATCCTAGGATTGCATTAGCCTTTTTCACAGTCACATCACATTGGCGGCTCATAGTCTCTACGTGCGTGACTTTGCGCTAACTACAAAAATGTTTGCTATGAAATGGGGATTTACCAGTTGGAAGTGACACAGAACAAGACAGACCTGGGTGTATTGGTTGATCACAGGAAGACTATTACATTTCATCCCATTTCTCTTACTCCAATTTTAAAGTCAGCCAGATCTTTTTGTATGATATTCTGATCCCCCTCCACATTGGCAATACCTCCCAACTTTGTTTCATGTGCTAATAAAATGTGCAGACCCCTATTTTTGTGCGTAGGGCATTAATGCAAAACGTTCAAATAAGATTGGTTCCAAGATCAATCCTTGAGAAACTCCCTCCAGACTGACAGTTCACCTTTCAGCATGACCCTTTGTAGTCTCCCCTTTTAACCAGTTCCTTATTCACCTTTCAATTCTCATATTAATCCTCATCTTCTTTAATTTAATTCTCATGTGGAACTGTACCAAATGCCTTACTGAAATCCAGGTTGAATAGATCTACTGTAGGGATCGCAACCTTTGGCATGTGGCCCATCAGGGAAATCCGCTGGTGGGCTGGGCCAGTTTGTTAACCTGAAGCATCCGCAGGTTTGGCCGATTGCAGCTCCCACTGGCCACGGTTTGCCGTTCCAGGACAATGGGGATTGCGGGAAGTGGCGCGGGCCGAGGGACATGCTGGCCGCCACTTCCCGCAGCCCCCATGGTTGCCAGTCCCTGAACTATTGGATTTCCTTTGTCTAAAAAATCGGTTATCTTCTCAAAGAAAGAGGTCAGGTTGGTCTGGCATGATCTACCTCTTTGTAAAACCATGTTGTATTTTATCCCAGTTACTGTTTACCTCGGTCCTTAACTATTTTCTCTTTCAAAACTTTTCCAAAACCTGGCATGCAATTGAGTCAAACTAACAGGCCTGTTTCCCAGATCACCCCCACCCCTTTTTTAAAAAAGGTACTTTATTAGCAATTGCCCAGTGATAGGGTACAACCCTGAGTTTACAAATTCATTAAAAATCCTTGCTCTTGTATTTGCAATTTTATTTGCCCCCAGATTTGATCCCATTAATCTGCTTGAATTTGACTTCCACCTTAGATGTGGTAATTTTTACCTCTATAGCTTCATTTCCATTAGCCACCCAGCCACTATGCTTATTAAACAGAGGCAAAGTATTCATATAGGTGTTGGGCCATGCCTAGATTATCTTTATTCTCCAGCCCATCCTCAGAGTTTAGTGGTCTCATGTCTTTCCTTGTTTTCCTTGGTTTTAATTTCCTTTGCAAGGTCCAACTCTGTTTGGCTTTTGGCACTTCTCACTTTTCCCTACACTTTCTGACCTCCAAAAAGTAGCTTTTCTTGCTGATCCAACCCATCTTCCTTTCCTTGTAGGCTTTCCGTTTTGTATTAATCATCTTTTTGAGATGTTTGTTCATCTAGTTTGGTCAGCAACCCATCCCTATTAATTTTTTTTTCCTCCTTGCTTGGGTTGCAGGCTTCAGATAGCTTCTGCAATTTTTACTATTCCAAATAATTCCAAGCCCTCACCACAGTCAGGTCCTTGAATTCTGCAGTCCAGTCCACTTACCAGACTAATTACCATAATTTTTTTAAGTTTGCCCTTTTGAAATCAAGGATCCTAGTCACAGACCACGTTTGTTTATCCGTCCATTGAGTTTAAAATGATCTAGCTCATGATCACTCAACCCTACAGCCAGTTCTTTTATGAGGTCATCACTACTCACCAATCCTAAATCTAAAATGCCACTACCTCTTGTTGGTTTGGTGACTATTTGGTGAAGAAATCGGTCAGCTATCACATCCAGGAATAACTGGGCCCTACCATTATTAGTAGCACTTGTCCTCCAACCTATATCTAGGAACTTAGTCTCATTATCACACAATTCTCAGCAGTATTTATTTCATTAAAACTATTAAAGGTCTCTATCTGTATCCAGATAGGATCTTGGTCTGTGGCAGACTCCAAGCACTATTCCAGGGTAGCCTCTGGTAACTTTCTTCCCCAAAGTGACTGACTCTGTTTTATTCATTCCATCACTTCTAATTTCTTTAATGTACCTCATCAGTAATATACATTACATGTTGACAGTGTTTGTCTACAGAGCATTTTATAACTATTTTGTCCATAACATAAAAATATATGTTCTGCATAGATCTAGCAGAGCAAAACACAATCATTTTTCAATGCAAAAGATCTGGAAAGTGGAGAATACTTTCCCAAATGTGTGACAGTTAGATGTACTGACCTGTGACAGAACTGATACAACACCTAACAGTGAACTCAAATGCTTTTATATAATTTCAAGTTTGAAGTTGGAGTACATATAGCTTTTTGGTATCTCCTGGAAATGGATGAGAGCCTTATGGAGTTTTGAAGTGTTGTAGGCATATAAAAGTGGAAAGAAGTGCACAATTTTTCTATGTTGTTTCCAAGTTTTTAAAGTTGGGGGGGGTGGTGTGTGTCCTGCCACAACTTTAACAGCCACTAAGTGTAGCGTTTGTTTGCTTATATGTAATTATAGCTGAAGCTCCAGCAGTACTTAACATTAGGCGAGTATTAGTGGGTCCACAATAATGGTTTTCAAACTTTCTTGCTGAAATTTCGAAGGTCTGGTGCCTGAAGATTATTGTTCTTGTTCAAGTCCTCTAGAAACAACCAAGGCAACAAATGAGAAAAGTGAAACAAAATAGACTTCCCCCATTAAACAACTTTTTCTTCCTGCTATGTTTTGAACAGCAACTACTATGTTTTGAAAAGTTGGCATGGGATTACTCCTTGATGAGGAGAAGCATCTTTGAGTGATCTGCTGAGAACAGTTTTGATTTGACCAAGTAATAAGAATTTGAAAATCCGCCTTTGAGTGCGTTACTCCGTGGGTGGGCTTAAAGAACTTTTTTGCATTGTCAGTGAAGGAAGGCTCCACTGTCCATGTCCATGTATCTTCTCAAACAAGGGTTCTCAAACTGGGGGTCAGGACCCCTCAGGAGGTCATGAGGTTATTACATGGAGGGTCATGAGCTGTCAGCCTCCACCCCAAACCCTGCTTTGTATCCAGCATTTCTAATGGTGTTAAATATATGTAAAAGTGTTGTTAATTTATAAGGGGGTTCACACTCAGGCTTGTTATGTGAAAGTGGTCACCAGTACAAAAGTTTGAGAACCACTGTTCTAAGATGTGCATTGAGAGCCAGATTTTGCTGTCCTCATGCTGAATAGAACTTTGGGTCGCCTCCTGTAACTGAAGAGTTACTTCTGACGTTAAGCACTATTTGGTGTGAGCAAAGGTGGCAGAACTGAGCTATTTTCTCTTGACTAATTTTTTCTTTGGAATTGTAATACTTGGCATTTAATATGCACGGTACTTTTCATCTTCATAATGCTTTTCAAACATTAGCCAGCTACTGCACACACTGCTCCTAGGAGTTAGGCAACTAGCTACTGTGGTAATGGCCACAATAGAAATACCTTAGATGCTGTTATCCTGATGTGACAGATGAGGAAGTGTAGAGGTGTTCATAAGCCTGTTCAAGGCCATAGGTATCTAAAGGTGGGAAGAGGATTTGGGTGTTTTGACTCCAGTCCTGTGATCTAACCTCTAGACTATGCTTGCTTTTTTTTGGTTACCCTCTGAGTCTCTACTGGGCTCCATAATTATGGAGATATAGACCTGATATTTCTGATAATCATAAATTAGCATATTGGGATTTACTGGCAGCATAAAGCGTGGTATATAAACTGACTTGGGTGGTAGGTGAGATTAAAGCTAAGAATTCACTTTGACCCACAATAGTAGTGATAACAGTCATGGATTTTGTTTGATTTGCTGGAAACCTCAGCCAACGGGAACATGACAATGTGACTCATGTGGCTGGGGAAACTGAAATGCATTCTCCTACTAAGCAGATCTCGTACCCTTTGAGAGGCTAGGGGTTCTCAAACTTCATTGCTCTGTGACCTCCCCCTTATGACAACAAAAATGACTACATGATCCCAGGAGGGGGGACCAAAGCTTGAGCTTCCCCAACTCGGAGGGGGAGGGGGAGAGAGACGAGGGGGAAAGCAGAAATCCAAAGGCTTCAGCTTCTGGCAGGGGGCCTGTCACCTGACCCCTACCACCCAGGGCTGAAGCCCTTGGTCTTTGGCCCCAGGCAGTGGGGCTCAGGCTTCAGCTTTGGCCCCGGGTGGTGGGGCTTGGGCTTTCACCCAGGGTCCTAGAAAGACTAAGCCAGCCCTGGCGACCCCATTAAAATGGAGTCGCACCCCACTTTGAGGTCTCAACCCACAGTGTGAGAACTGCTGGGCTAGAGAGACTAAACAGCCCACTACCATGTTGTTCACCTAAAATCCCAAACAAGTTCCTGAAAACAAGGAAGAAAAGCTGTTTCTGTTCAGTTCCTGTGAGGTGACTTTGTAGAACTGGATTAATGGTGAGTGAGGTAGGATGTGAGGAATTCTTGCCAAGTACAGAGAGATTTTGGCCAGTGCTGAGCTGTCTGGTACAAACACCCAAAAGGGAAGGGACCCCTTAGCCTCTCCCAGACACCCTGTTAATCTTTTCAGTACAGTTTAAAAATCAAAACCACCTGCATCAAATATTTATTCACTTACGTTTTATTCTGTTGTTAGTATTTTATTTTACTTTCCTTGAGTTAAAGGAAACATTGATTCTTTGTTCAAAACAAAAACCTAAACCTAAACCAGCCATGTGTCTCCTTCTGCTGTGAAAGCTGTATGAAGGGGCTAATGAGGAGGGGATCTTGCCATGGTTTGCCCTCCTGTAGTCTGTGGTTCTATGGCTAACCTCACGATCTCATGGGACTCACAGGAGGGCACAGTCTTCCACACTGAAGTCCTTTCTCTGCCCTGGCTCTGGGTCTCTGGAGTCTCTGAGCTCAGACCCTGGCAGTCCATTTCCAGTAGAGGTGGGGAATTCTCTGGCTGTGATGTCCTTGACCTTGTCGTTCTCCAGTTGCCACGAGCCTCTTGGTGGGCAATGTGCCTAATGTAAAAGGAGAAAAATGCCCCCTTTCCCAACCATCCTCCTGCAGAAATAAGCTACAGAATCCCCTTTCCCTTTGAGGCCTTTCTGCACAAAGAAGCAAAAAAGGCAGATCCATTTTTTCTTTGTTGGACACCTTTAAGTTACTGACACACATTGAAATATCTTAATTCCACATTCAAGTTTTTGCTTGGCAATAAATATTGTATTGGAGAAGCAGTAGATGATCACACTAGTTAAGATTACTTGTCATTCGGAGGAATGGTTAAAGCCTTGTCTACTCAGTCAAAAAAATTAAACCAAATTAACAAAAGATGTGAATTTAAAGAGTTCACTAAACTGCATGAAACCCCTGTGCAGACACTCTCATTCACAATTAAAGTGGCCTTAATTTGGGTTATTTTAAACTAAACTGAATTAAGACCACTTCAGTTCTGAATGAGTGTGTCCACACAGGGGTTTCATGCAATTTAACTAGTCCACTTTAAAATACACATGTTAACTAAGGTTAGATGTGTTAAACATTCAGAAGTCAGGAATTGTGAAAGCTGAGGCAGAATGTGCAATCTTAAGGCTTGTCTACAAGGGGGAACTCTCAGGAAAATTAATCTGAATTAGCTAGATGTGTGAATTTAATCTATTTGTTTTCTTCAGGATGTAAAGAAGAAGCTCTGTTCTTCAGCCTTTGTTTCTGAGCAACTTTCACACAAGAATATCTCATATCTGCCTGACTCGTGAGCACCTCAGGTCTTCAGCTAGTGGAACGCCATTGAAATCAATGGCTTATTGCTAATTTACACCAGTTGAGGATCTGGGCCATATACGACAAGTCTTGCACTGCCGGATACTGACAACATTGTTCTGAAGGCAATCATTTCTGATGGGATGAGCAAGACTGTCTTGGTCACTTGTGTCACAGTCCTCCCCTTCAAAAGAGTCTTTCAATTGATTTCAATGGGCTTTGCATCTGGCCCCAGTGCCTGAACCTGCCAGCACTTACTGACTTACATGCATTGCCTGCTACTGGGAGCTATAACTGTGACACTGGTGAGATTACTTGTGGTAGCAAGCATGATGCTCGGTAATCAGTGTTCAGGAGCAGGCTCTGATTCTTGGACTCCGTGAAACTTTAGTGAAGCAAACCCTTTTTGGATTAAGACATACTGAGGTGGGTGGGGTGGGGTGGGAGGAGGAGAGGGGGGAAAGAGGAACCAAAGTGAGAGCTAGTTGAAAAGTTTCTCTTTTTCATATGCATTTTTCTCAGGGAGCAGGCGGCTTTGTGGGAAATAAAGAGAACTTGAACCAGGATGACAATGGAATGGCTTGTTTTAAACAAGTGCAAAGCAAAGCTAGCTCTTCGAAATTGTTAAAAAAACAAAACAAAAACCCACTGAAAGAGCATCTTTCTAACATGATTGCATTTTTTCTCTTTCCATGTAAAAAGTTCTAACAGTAACATCTGAAAAAACATTTCTGACTATTTTCTTTCTCCAGAGCAAGAAAGATTATGTAATTCTTCTTAGGCATGATGATTTTGCACCAGGGGCCATCATTACTAGCTATATTTTCTCCCTTAGAAGCTTTCTAATCTCTTATTTTGTTAGACTGCCATGCTACAGTTTGTACTAATGCATGGAATAGGAAGAGTTAAATTACAAAATTCTGCAGCACAGCTGGGCAATCTTGGATGTTTTCATTTTGAGGGTTTCCCCTCATTACACCCTGCAAGTGGGGCAGCAAATAAATCTCACTGGTTTGACTCTTAGGAGAACATGTGACATTTGGGGGAATTATTCTCTGCACCCCTTTGAGGACTGATTGTTTTGAGATGCCCCAGAGCTGCTCAGCTCTGTACACATTCCAGTGATCTTATTGACATTTCAAATTTATCCTTTGCAATACTGCCATGTAATGGGAGGAAAAGGAAAGATGCAATTGGCAAACTGATAATTGAAAGTAATAAAAAAAAAAAAAGTCTTAAGCAAATGCATAAAAATCTTTCAAATCATGGTATTTATGGCCCTAAAATGTTACAGGGATATTTATAGGTTCAATGGAAGTACAAAACATATGGCTTTCTCATCCGGAAATATTCTTTCAATTACACCCCGCGTGGCATTCATAAACATCCTTCTTTCATCTAAAAAAAGTACATTAGGTAAGAGACATTGTTCCATTTTGCAGGGGGACGTGGTAAACAAACATCTTGCTCTAGCAGATGTTGAAGTGTAGTTTATAGAATTATTCCTTTTGCTGATTGAAATCTTTTGGCTCTAACAACTCTGTTTGCCTCACATTCTAAGTACTGCAGCGGTTTGGCCACACATCTTGTATTTTGTTTTTCTGGTGGGTGAATTGGAGGTTCTGCAGGATCAGTATAGTGTTGCCTGTTTTTTCCTCCCTAAAGAATAAGGGGGTCTGATTTAGATTTTCATTGAAATCTACCCAAATTCCCCTGGATTGCAGTGGGAGCAAGAGGTTGCCCCTAATGTTTCCTCTGACATCACTTTTAAGGAATTCTGATCTCTGGGCCTGGTCCAGCTCCCACGAAAGTCAGTGAGAAGGCTTTTTCAATGGAATTGGTTCAGACTCTTTGCTTGTGATAGACCTTGGCAACAAAATATACTTGGCTAGTCCCTCCCAGCACTCATGGCCAGCTATTGAGCCTGGCTTTATGCATGTAAATGGAGGAACACTCAAGGAAGATGAGCAAGGATCAAGTAAAATCTCAGTTTTTTGCACTCAAGGTCTGCTTTGCATGCCTATTACCCATGGCCATTGCAGCTGCTGTTGCTGTTTCTATGGGGAGGTTTAGCACACACCCACTCTGCACTGGCCCTTGCAGAGGGAATGCATCCTGCAGCCTCTTCAGAGAGCATCAGTACCCACCAGACTGCTGCTTCATCACAACACACCTTCTGTCAAGTGAGCCATAAAGCTACTATCCTGTCCTCCTACAAATCCCTCCTCAACTCCCAATTGCAATGTTGTAATGCCTACAGGTGATTAATCAAAGCAGTGTGCTTTTATCTTTTACCACCCTGCTCTCTCTGCCCTTGATTGCTCGATGTCTTGAATTTTGTGTTCCTAGGGGCAGGGACTGTGGTTAATACATTGTGGAAGCCACCATTATAAAAACAATTGCTATGAAATGTGTCCCTTGTGATCTTTGTCCTGTCCTGCCTGCTTCCTGCTGAGTCTTGGGAAAAGAAGACAAAAGGAAATCTGATGACATATTTGGAGACTATTAAGGGCTGTTATAAAGAGGACGGTGATCAACTGTTCTCCATGTCAACTGAAGGTAGGACAAGAAGTAATGGGCTTAATCTGCAGCAAAGGGGATTTAGATTAGATAGTAGGAAAAACTTCGTACTGATAAGGATAACTGATAACAGTTCAAAAAAGAGCTAGATAAATTCTTGGAGGACAGGTCTATCAATGGCTATTAGTCAGGATGGACAGGGATGGTGTCTCTAGCCTTTGTTTGCCAGAAGCTGGGGATGGATCATCTGATTGCTTGTTCTGTTCATTCCTTCTGGGGCACCTGGCATTGGCCACTGTCAGAAGACAGATACTGGACTAGATGGACTGACCCCGTATGGTCGTTCTTATGAGCTCTGGAATAGGCTTTCAAGGAAGATTGCGGAAACACCATCACTGGGGAGGTATGAAGAACAGGTTGGACAAATATCTATCTAGGTGTATCAAAGCGCAGGGGGCCTGGATTTGATGACCTCTGGAGGTCCCATTCTGTGAAATGTGGAACCGAGATGCTTCTGTTGGGCTTTGTTCATAGCTCCCAACACTTTGAAAAACTTTTGCAAGGGACAGTTATCCAGATAACTGGGGGGTGGGGGGGTCTTGGAGTGACTTAGTCCACTGGAAGTTTGTGGGCATTCTGCCTGAGTTCTAAGACTCGCACAGTACTTTACAAACCTTGCCTGGTCAATGATCATCACATCTCCTCTGAAGTAGGTAAATAGTGACGGTTTCACAGATGGGCAGAATGAAGCACAGCAAGGTTAAGGCCAACATTTTGAAACATAGGCATTTATAGTTAAGCACCTAAATCCGGGTCTGGCTGTAGATGACTCCCTCTGTTGCCTTGGTTGCCCAGAGTTAAGCATCGTCAGCTGAGATTAGTCTCTTGCTCAGTCTGCTAGATTTTGCTGCCGAGCTGCCTTTCTTTGTAACTGGAGGTCAGATTGACCGATAGGAAGCTTGCAGGAGCCCTGTTGCCATCAGACTGCCTACAACTTGTGAAGCTGATCTGGGGTCTTTCCCAACATCAGACAGAACTATGGTTGTCCTTTTGGACAACTGAGCCCAACCTTGGGTGGCTATATAGGGAGTGAATAACCTTGATGATGATGAATTAAAAAAAATAATCAGTGACAGATTTTCAATTCTGTTTACAGGGGTTTACGTTTTCCAGGCTGCCTTCATAAGGAAAAGGGCTTAGTTTCCAGTAAGGTCTCTCTCACTGGAAGATAGTGGGCTGACCATGGGCTTGCAAACGCCATCTCTGATCTGGATATGAAATGCTACATATTGGGCATTATGTAATATGTTCCTTAATTCTCAACAGACCTAATGAAGGACAAGGCTGGGATCCAAAAGCTTCATGACATTTTTGTGCTTCAAAAGAGTGTTTATTGAAACAAATGGGCAACCCTTAGGTTAAATGAGAAGGGCTGTTTCCAAATGCTTTAGTCATATTAATAACAGGATCATTAGACAGAATAGAGCGTGGCTTTATACACTGCCTTTCAGACATCTCTAACCACTCTTCAAGTGATTCATTTCTTTTCTTCCCCTTCCTGCTACAATCTATAATAAATTGTTAGCACAGGCCCATTCCTGCTCCCAGTGAAATAATTTGGGCCCCATGTTAATGAACATCAAAGCTTCACCGGAATGGTACAAAACACTGTGTACAATGTGGACATGATTAATGCTTCTGCTTTTTTCAATTCAGGATTAATCTTTTTCTAAAGAAAATATTTAAAATGACGAATAGAGCCATACAGACCTAATTAGTTAGGAAGGTTGAGATTTTCCAAGCAATTTAGGGCATTTGGCGTATCTTCTATTAAAAGTAATGGAAGATAACATCTAGATTGCTTAGTGATTTGAAAATATCTATCAGAATATTTAAATATGGCACTTAAACACTTCATGGGAGACTTCTGTTAACCCAGAATAGAAGGCTCCAGCAGCTGTGTTATACAAGATGCTAGTATTTTGTAGTGTGGCAGTAAAACCCAATACTGTCTGTAAGGGTTTTTTAACAGTATCTGAATGGCTTGTTTAAGAGATTTTGTTATGGCTTTGATTAGGGATTCCACAGGGAATCCACATTGACAGTTTTTTGTAGATGTTTGCATCCTTGCGTTATGCTGCTAAAGGGAGTCTTTAAAGGTGGGCTTAAAGAGAAACTTTTAAAACATGATGCTTTTAACTCTGGGCTAAAATTGGAACATCTGAGTGTACAGTCCCCATGCAGTGTGAGGTGCTGCAGCTCTACTGTGAGAAGAATCATGTTACAGACCCTGGGCTCAGATTGTCCCCTCATCTAGAGAATGATCAAATGTGCTCTTCCGACACTAGAGACTTTCTTCGAATCCACCCTGTGAAATGTTTGAAATTTGTTTTTCTCCTAAACATGATTTTAATAGGCAAGCTTGATGTTTTCACCAGACACCTCAAGGAACAGTCAGATTTTCCTTTGTGACAATCTTTGCATTTTTTTTTTTAAAGATGAGGTAAAGGGTGGGAGAAAAGTCTTCTCTGCCATAGTTTCAAAGAGCATCCAATTCTTACAGTACTCAATTGTTCAGGGGAATTGGGATCCTTTTTTGAAAATTAGTGTCCCCTTCACCTCCCAAAAATCCTGCATCTTTCCAAGGAAAAGAGATGGCCGTGAAATCAGAAGCTCCCGAAATCTCTTCGGCAGGGGAATATCTCTCACTTTTGAGAGTGATAGGGACAATACAGGAGAGCTGGGGCTCTCCGCTTATTGAGAGTGAGGAGGGAAGTTCCTGCAGTGGGGATGCCATTCAAAGATCTCATGGCTCTGGGGCGAGAACCGTAGTTTGTTTGTTTGTTTTATATAGTAAAACCTGATTCTGAGAAGTGCTGAGCAACTGGTAGCTGCCATACATAGTGAATGAGTAGAACCTCTTAGCATCAGACCCATCTTACAGCTGTTCATAATGCAAACCATAGGGAAAATAGATAACTGGAGAAAGAAAGAGAGAGATTCTCTTAAAGGCAAGGAACACTAGAGGCAAGGAGCACGAATCACGAATAGCTGGTTAAATTATTCAGATGGCAACAAGAGCACAGCTGTCAGTATGAAAAGTCTGTAGCAGTTATCACAACAAACCAATATTACTAAATTACTGCAACTAATTATTCATGTCACCATCCCGCAATTCTTTGTTTGACCTTTTAAGCCTTGGCACGTCTCAATTTAGAATTCTGCTGTCTGAATGAGGTCTGCAATAATTGTGGAGGAGCACTGTCTCTGACTCGAGGCTGAGGGTAGCATAGCTAGCAAGAGATTTCACCAGGGTTTATGGTTTCCCATTAGTCATATTAGATGGGGTAAAGTGCTTTTCTAATGTCTTCCTTCCACTAAAAGTGTACGTTCTTGTTACAAAAGCATGAGATGGGAGAGAGAATGACTGACTAACAGCACTCCAAAATTTACAGTGGGAAAACCACAGATTGATAGAAGTGGTTAAAGGTTACACGATGGATTCCAATTTCAGCTGGGCGCGATAATGCCAGACTAACAATATCTCACTTACAGGCTGGGATTTCCTACCATCTGAGGCCTGGTTTCTGGCCTTCCTGGTCAAATCCTGGAGAAGAATCTTTGGGGTCTGGAAAAAAAGGAGGGGATGCTGCTGAAACAGATTAGCCCTCTTTCTGAGCAGAATGGGGAAATCTTGCTGACTACAGCTGACTTCTTTCTACTAAGGGCATGTTTACACATAAACTGTCACATCGGCACCACTGTAGCTGTGCTGCTGTAGCACTTCCTGTGACGACGCTACCTGCATGGATGGGAGGGGTTCTCCTGTCAGCGTAGGTAATCCACCTCCCCAAGAGACAGTAGCTAGATCTGGTCAACCCAGTGCTGTCTACACTGGGGGTTAGGTTGGTTTAACTGGGTTGATCGGGGTGTGTTATACTTAGTTATACTGAACTAACGTCCTATGGAGACCAGGCCTGAGTCTTTCCACCAACATGCAGTTACTTTTTAGAAATGAAACACGTTTTTGAGTCACAATAGCTGAACACAATAGCTATTCTATCACCTTTTAAGTGCCACTACTCCTACCAGGTGGCCATGCATCCCTGTTACTGGACTGCTGGATTCTTTGCTTGAGAGTCCTTATCTAGAACCTAGCATCAAATCCTTCCCTATTGTAACACCAATGTCTTCAGTGGATTTGCTCCAAGAATTATTTTGGCACACTTATGATTTTTGTACAGGAGTGACTTCTGCCAAGGTTAAGAGTGTGAATATGACAAACTAAACAAATTGACTAAAAGAATCCCTAGAGAGAGAGTCAGATTCCTCAAAATAAGAGGGGGGTGAATTAAGAGTTTTGAAATTTAGTATAGTGTATAAATGGCATCTCTAGCAGTAAAAATTCAAAAGCTGATGTATAATAAGTCTGACGTTTTCACTTCCTTATTAATATGGAAATTCAGAAATGTCCATTTATGCTGTTATCACCATATGACTTCTTTGCATAAATATGGAAATTTGATAATTATTCCTAGATTTACTATATTTTCAGATTGTAGAAGAAAATCCCATTTATTAAATTATATTGCAAATATCTCCTTAAGCAGCCCTCTGAATCTGGCTCATTGTATAGAAAGGCAAATATATACATTTAGCTGTGTGTGTGTGTGTGTGTATTCCACGTTAGATAACAGCTGTCTACCTAGATAGGGGGAAAAAATAGTTAGTGGCTATGTAAATGTGGTACAGTTCCTGGCCTTCAGTATATCAGGTGCTATTGAGTTGTTCATCCTTGCAGCTTCTGCTGTCACTTTTGCAGACACCTATTTAACATCGTCCTAGTTCTATGAACACAAGCGTGGGCAAACTATACTGGAACTAAATAATATTCCAGCCTCCTTTTCATGTCAGAACCTACAAATGATAAAATAAATACCAATCCCTATTTTATTGTTAGTGGGACAAATCCTACCCTTATAAGTAAAGGCTTAGGAATGGGGTACTGCTGGCCATGCATAAGTGGCAAAGTCTGAAGTTCAGAGAAAAATAGATCAGCACTATTTGTGAGGAGCACATTACAAATTTATAAAGCATCTAGTGTCTGCCTCTAACTAATGCAATGTGTATATTGTAGCAGCATATGCATTGTCGGGCTGGGGTTTGGTTATGTCCCCAGCCAATAAGACCACATTGCTTTGAGACTGATATGCTAGCAAGCATAGTAGCTTAGCCCCATTCCTAGAACTTTCTGGAGTATTAGCAAGGAATACTCAGCTGAACCCTTGTGCATGTGCAGTTAGACTCCATTTGCTATTCCTTCAATCCCAGTACATCTGCGTAGCATAGGATAGGACGGGGACCAGAGGGGTGAAGTATTTCTAATGAAGAAGCCCTGTGTTTCCAGTGCAAAAGGAATGTAGGACTGGATGACTCAGGGATCTAGTAAAGGAGCTTTCACCTCTTGATCACATGGTGTGCATTCAGCCTCCCAGGTCAGCAGTGAGTGAAAGTTGTTTTGGAACATGTGAAATGAATTGTTCTTGTTTCAGTTCCTGCCAAATGGATGTCAGTACCTTAAAGGCCCTCACCACAATGGGCACCCATGGGCTCCCCAAGGAGACTGGCAAGAAGGACTAAACAGAAAAAGAGGCTGAGTTCCCCTCCCAACCTTAGAGGAGGCTCTTCTATGGTTGAGGCACTTTAGTGGAGCAGTGTGGGTGCAACTTGAGGTACAAGCTTCTCCTCTTGGTGACTTTCCTGTGAGCAAGTTGGAAACTGTGTTCTCAAGAAGTTTAACTCTATCTTCCAAGAGCACTAGATATATATCTTCCAACAGCAGTCTAGCCAGGAAATACAACATGTTACAGAAGGAAGCGTGGTTTTCCAGAGGAAGACATTTCCAATTGGAGCTGAATGCCTTACATGTAAATAAAATATGGTTGGTGTTTTCTGATGTCCTTCTTAGGCTACAGCCCTAATCAGAAGTCAAGCACCTCTCTCCTAGCCTACATTATATCTAGCTCAAACGTCACAATTCAGTGTAGATCATAAAAAATCATTCAGTAAAGAATGGGCCAGGACTGGAAGCCTGTAGGGTTAATTCATCTACTTTCCCCACTAGCATACTCGTATTGAGACTTCAGACACTCTCAATGGACTTTGTCATTGTTATAAACATTAATTGCTGGTTACCAGTTGACACCTCCTGAGAGCACCCAGGGCTGTGAGGCACCTCATCGCCACCTGCCCTTAATGTGAAGAAGTCTTGTCCATGCCAAGGGCAGCTCCCCAAGGCCACAGGCACCTGCTGGGAGGCTGCAGGTTAGCGATAGGCCCCCTCTGAGCATCTCCCTGGAGCATCCAATCCCTGGTCCACTGGACACTTGCAATATTCACTGATGTGGCTGCTTCCAAAGAAATCACACAGTCCAGCTTACCAGTTCCACTTCGGACTACCGCTCCACTCAACTCACAGAACTTAGATGTGTTCATAGTGAAATCAAGAATAACGTTATTGAACAAAGCAGAGAAATTTGAGTAATAATGAGTAGAAGTAGAAACAAATGGTTGTATACAAAACAAAATCATAACACACGTTCTAGAGTCTAGACTTCATTAATTAGATATTCTCATGTCCTGTAGAGTGATGCTCACTCAATGTCCTTGCAGTGTTTTTAGAGCCAGGCTAGCTATGACCCTCCTTTCATGAGACAGACCCCCTGTCAGCTTGCCCCATAGGGGAAGAACCCTGTCTGTTTCTTTACCTCCCGAGATATTCAGATCCCATCCTTTATGACTGAAGACAAACAGAACACCTTTGGTTGTGTTTCTTTGTCCTTGTAGATTTCACAACCTTTAAACTGGTACCTGGCTCAATATGCAAGTATGCTTCCATTGTGAGGCAGACAAGATGCAGTGCACATATGACTAGACAGGGAGATGAGCATCTGTTACCTACTGCCTGAAAGGAATGTGTCTGAGATATGTCACCTCCTGGTGACCTGCGTTAACTGCAAGCCCTTCAGAACATAACTTTCAGCATAGATAAATAACTCTTCAAATATTATCTATACATACATTTCACCATGATTATGACGACCAGCAGGCTATTGGCTTTCTAAATAGAGACCTCACATGAACCCTTGGGTTAACTATTCTGCATATATCTAACCCAAGGGCTGCCTGAAAAACACTACGTATCCCTTGTGCCCTCTGCTTGTTGGCACCAGAGGTCCCTGGGTCAAAAGAGGAAAGGGTTCCTTTCCTTTGGAAAGACAAAATGCTGTAGTCATTCAGAAGGGAAAGGAAAACAAGGGTTAATTCAGTGCTTTTCATGCGCCATTCCTCTCATGCACAAGTGATTTCCTGTGTAGGAAAGAAAGTGATGTTCAATGGGGACCTTTCATGGGGTCTTATCAGAAGGAATTGTGCTCCCAGCCTCCCTCTTCAGAAGCTCCACCTAACAAAGGACTTGATTGCTCAGCTAGTATAAATCTGTGAAACTCCATTGGCTTCATGCTGACTTATGCCAGCTGAGAAGCTGACCCCAAAACACAAGGTGGGACAAAAAGAGTCTGTCTCTGCCATGCAGTTCTCTAAACACTTTCCAAGTGACAAAAAATGGAAAGATAGTAGGTCATTAAGTCATTCTCTGACTATGGGCCAGATCCTGTTGATGCACATTATCTCGGCTCCATTGAATTCACAAATTATATCTATTTACATCAGCTAAAGATCTTGCCCAGTATATACAGTAGTAGTAGTAGTAGTAGTTCCTTCTCTCCTCTATTTTATTTATCTTAAATTCTTCACAGAAATTAAAGAGCTCCCCTCTTCATTGTTAATGTTCAAGAGCAGGAGGAGATCCCAACAGAATGGGTAACACTCAGTTGAATACAACAACATTTTCTTTCCTTCCCTTGTATTGGCCTCATTGGTTGTTAGATAATTTGCCTCTCTCACCCCTCCCACCCTTTCCCCTTTATATATTAGCTCCAGCTAATGAGACCCTAAGAGAAATAAGAACCAATGACCTGAAATTAACCCTGGGATATACCTGCAGTGCCATCCAAACCATTTATAATATTGATCAGTTAAGCCCCATGAATTCTTCAAGTCAGTCAGTGATGTGAACTGACAAGTTAAATTATTGCACAGAAAGCCCTGCTGTGCTAACTTAATTTATGTTGCATGGATTCAGAAAAGGGTTTGCTCAGTTTACTAAGACTGCAGTGAAAATAGCTGTTCTGGAGAACACAACTTCCTTTAAGAACGTATACAGCTAGTGAACATCTGGCCTACTTCTGCGGATTAGAAATAATGATCCCATTTGCTCTAAAGCTGAGACAGTACAGATGTTGGAGGGGGGAGGGAGGAGGATTAAGAAAGCTTTGTACTTAGCATATGTAACCTGTGCTTTCTTGGATCTGTTATTGTGGTCATTTTTAAGACTTGAAGCAATGAAATGGAGCAGAAATCATTGTAGTATGTAATTTGGGCAAGATTACCTCTTCCGTTGGAAAAATAAAGAGTGGGAAAGTTTTGTGGAAAAATACCCAAACTGAAACTTGTCAAGCTCCAGAGACTCATTGTCTTATGGAAGGGGCAGGAGCCCATCCTCCCAACAGCACAGGTCACCCAAGATCTTCAGGGAAGTTCCAGGATCTTGTGGCACATAGTGCACACTATTTTGCACCTTCCTCCTGACAGCACATTGGAACTGGGTCAATGTGACAGGGTGCTGGGTAAGGAATGCTTAACCAGCCCTCTGCCACACCAGCCCCAACTAAGGGGAGTAGATTGGAACTGGCTGAATAGGCCTGTGCCTGTCTGGCAACTGGCAACAGCTGCCAGTCTAATTAGCCAGGGGCTATAAAAGGACTAGGAGGAAGGCAGACAGGGGATGGGGGGAAGAGAAAGGGAGAGGCCAGAGCAGGGCAGGTGGCTCTGGTCTGCTGGTTGTAAAGCCTGGCTGTGAAACTAACCTGTATATAGATAGCAAGGTGGTGGTGGGAAATGGCTAAAAATAAAGTGCACTGGTGATTGTGACAATCTGAGGTGTCCCTGACTGGTTTGTGAGGGCAGCAAGGGCCGAAACAAGAGGGGCCCTGCTGTGCCTCACTACAGTCAGGCTTCCATTGCCTTTGATGGGCTGGAGCAGAAAGTTGCACGACTTAAGCTAGATGGGACTTTCCATGAGGAATCTAGAGATGATGCCAGAATATGGGTACTCCCTGGTTACACTCCCCTTTTAAGCCTACATTGCTGTTGCCATGTTCACATGGAGGGGCTTCTCCGGCAACGGAGTGGGTGGTGTCATATTGGCTCCTTTTGCCCAACAGTTTTGGGCCTTGTAGCTGATATCGGCTAGTGAGTACGTGTAGTGGTTGCTTGGCAGCTCAGTTGCATCACTAGAATCATCAATTGTCAAGGTAGTTTCCATCCTTTTGATAATCATGTCTCCTGTGGCTCGGGGGCATCATTCAGAGGACAAGAGGGCAAGCTTTTTGCAATTCTCATTGGTAATTGGGCTAAGTCAAACAGTATGACTAGATGGGGTCAGTACAGGCATTGCCAGCTCATGTCTAACATTCTGTCATGAGAATTCTCCCTGTGGGATTTTTGCCACAGACACACAAAGGGAGTAGGGACCATAGAAATTAGCACAAAGAACGGAAGTTCTTGTGACTATTTGTGTGAGAAATGGACGAGAATAAACTACATCATCATAAGCTAGGATGACCAGACAGCAAATGTGAAAAATCGGGACGGGGGTGGGAGGTAATGGGAACCTATATAAGAAAAAGACCCCAAAATCTGGACTGTCCCTATAAAATTGGGACATCTGGTCACCCTAATATAAGCACTTTTATCTTGGTATGTCCATGCTCACACTCAGGGCCAGATTAAGGCAGGGCCTTTAGGGGCTGCAGCCCAGGGCCCCAGCTCACGCGGGTCCCGCAAAAATAAATCACAGGCAGCGATCTCCAACTCCAGGACGCTAAAAGTCCCGTGGTGCCACAGGGTGCTCAGGCAGGTTGCCTGCATGCTGTGGCTGCATGCCTCTCCTGGAAATGGGCGGCTGCTAGCATGCCCTTGTGGCCCCTGGTGCGGGGGGGAAGGCAGCTCCATGCACTGCACCCGCACCCAGCACTGTCCCTGCAGCTCCCATTGGCTGGTGCTGTCTCCTCCCCCCCCAAGGTCGCAGAGACATAGCAGCCAGCCACTTCTGGGAGAAGCTTGGGGCTATATCAGGTAGGCCAGCAGCCTGCCTGAGCCCTGCTGTGCTGCTGCCCGGGAGCCGCCTGTGGTAAGTGCCTCCCAGCCAGAGCCTGCACCTTGCACCCCCTCCTCCCTCCTGACCCAGATCAGAAACCCCCCTCCTGCACCCCAATCACCTGCCCCAGCCCCCTCCTTCACCAAACTCCCTCCCAGGAAAAAGACTTGTTTACAGGGGCCCCACAAAATCTAGTAGCCCCGAGTCCACAGGAGAGTTAATCCAGCCTGCCCGCACTAGGGGCTTGTGCTGCTTTAACAATATCTGTTTCTGAACAGTTAGCTTTTATACCATTGTAATTCTAGGTAGACTAGCCCTGAGAGGTTCTGACCTCTATATAAATCCATGGTACGCCCACATCTTGAATACTGCTTGCAGATGTAGTAGCCCCATCTCAAAAAAGATATATTGGAATTGAAAAAGGTTCAGAAAAGGGAGACAAAAATGATTAGGGGTATGGAACAGCTGCCATATTAGGAGAGATTAATAAGATAGGGACTTTTCAGTTTGGAAAAGAGATGACTAAGCGGGGGGATTTGATAGCGGTCTATAAAATCACGACTGCTGTGGAGAAAGTGAATAAGGAAATTTATTTACTCCTTCTCATAACACACACTCTAGGGGTCACCAAATGAAATCAATAAGCAGCAGGTTTAAAACAAAAAAAAAAGCCTTTCTTCATACAGTGCACAGTCAATCTGTGGAACTCTTTGCCAGAAGATGTTGTGAAGGCCATGATTATAACAGGGTTCAAAAAAGAACTAGATAAATTGATGGAGGATAGGTTCATCAATGGCTATTAGCCAGGATGGGCAGGAATGGTGTCCCTAGCCTCTGTTTGCCAGGAGCTGGGAATGGGCGACGGGATGGATCACTTGATGATTATCTGTTCTGTTCTTTCCCTGTAAAGCACCTGGAATTGGCCACTGTTGGAAGACAGGATATTGGTCTAGATGGACCTTTGGTATGACCCAGTATGGCCCTTCTTATATTCTAAAATCAGCCATATGAATTGGACTGCTGGAATGAGTGCAGGGTTGGAAATCTACTACTCCTGAGCTGTAATCCTGGCTGTGCCATTGGCTTGCTGGGAGGTCTCATGCAAGTCACTTCTCATCTCTGGAACCATTTCCCTATCTGCAAAACGGCGATAATGCTTAGTCTCTGCCTCATGAGTGTTGTGAGGAATAACTTGCTTATATCTGTACAGTGTTTTGAATGTGCAAAGTGCCATATATATGCCATGTGCTCTCCCTTTTTGCAAGTTTTACCCAAACTGGCACACATCTTGAACACTATTTCCATATATGTCATGCAGTTCCTAGTAAGGTCTGATGGACAGCACCCCTGTATTCACACCCTACACACTAGTGTCATAATCTTTGTACAAAATATGATTTGTAAGGTATTTGAAAACTAATAATTTGCTGGTCAATAGTATCATGGTGAAGTGTAGCAACAGTATATGTAAAGTTATGAAATCCCTCTGTATAATGTTCTTAGCACATGTTCAAAACCACACAGCCCTGCCTAGGCAGAAGGGTCCTCAACGAAGAAATGTGTGTTTACCTCAATTTACATATAAGTAATAAACAGGGTCCTCGAGACCCAAGGGGGTGAGATAGCAGGAGACAAAGCACATTTACATTTCAGCAAAAACAAGTGAGAAGAGGCCACCGAGTTCCCTGCCACCTTCTTTACAGTTTGAATAAACTTTGCTTTGAGGGGTAACCCTCAGAAGAATCCACTTCAAAGTTTCACTGGACTATAAAAAAGAGGGACAGAAAACCCCTAGGGATCCTTCTCTCTCCTTCACCTCAGAAGACAAAAGAATCAGCCCTTTGACTTTGGGGGAACATCCTGACCTGAGGATTTGGTCAGTGATGCTGCTGGGAACCACCTTGAACCAAGTGTAGCTTGTTAAGTTTTAGCTACCTTGGAGGTATTTTAACTTTATTTTTCTTGTAAACATTTCTACATTTAATACCTCATACTTGTATTTATTTAAAACCTCTCATTTTATTTTTAATCTAAACCAATCCAGTACTGTATTTAAGATGAACTGTTTGGGTAACTCCCGTTAAAATAGCAAACTGTTGAATATTGACCCTTTACGGGGGCAGTAGGACTTTAATATGTGAACTGTCCAGAAGAGGACTGGACAGTGCAGAACACACATTTTGGGAAAATTCAGGACTGGGAGTGTATTGGGGTCACCCTGCAAGTGGTAACCAAGGCTGTGACTGGAGTATTGCTGACAGGCTGCTGGGGTCAGAGTTGCTGGACCAGGGCTGCAGCTATACATCGACGTTCAAGGTGTGACCTGCATGCTGTTTGCAATCATCCTTAGTTGGGAGCTACAACAGCAAAGCATTGTAAGACACAGAGGGTTGTGGGGTGGTGACACAACCCCTCTTACTGGCCTGGTTTTAACCCTGGAATGTGACACAAAGTCTACATACATTACATGGAGAAGTCTGGCTGAAAGCCACCCTGACCTTTGTGAGGTCAGTCTGGATCCCCAAGCTCTCATTCACAGCCTCTCAGTCCAAGGAAGGATTTGACTCAAGCTCCTGGTGGCAGAAGAAACACTTAGCTCCATGGCGAAAGATCAAAATAGTTGTGGGTGTGGTACTCCTGTTAATTCTCTCAGCCAAGGCCTTTATTGGCTCTAATAAGGAAGACAGGGATTTTAGCATAACAGACAGATTTTGTAAAACTTTAGACTAATATGTGACTGATGCCAAAAATGGAGATAGCTCAACCCTGGTCAGAGAAGGAGTCTGCAAAACCATTTTTGTCTCCTACTGACAGGGCCCATCTGGAGTCCCATTATTGTGTGTGGGGGTATTTTGGGGCTCCTGGCTGTCATTATTTTATAAACAAACAATGTTTGACGAGTCAAGGGACTAATTAGACCCCTGTTAAAACTTGGATTTTAAGAATTTTAAATTAAGAATAAAATTTGGCTATTGTCAGTATTTACTGTGATTTATAATTTATATAAGGGATAAAGCTGCTGCTGTTTTAAGCATAATTTTCCCAAATTTGGAAAAAAAATTCAAAATGAAAATAGAATTCAATGAAATATTGACAATGTTGCAACACTGTTTTCTATTGTATCTATCACTGCCTTCCCTTGCCTCTCTCCCCCAACCAGCTCGACTCTCCTGGAATCCCTGCTTACCTCCTCTACTGGTGAGCCCAAAGCTCTTGGTTGATGGGTCCATCCTGTTTCCTGGACCTGGCTGGTCCCAGTGCCAGAAGGAGCCACTAAACAAGGAGCTCATTAGTTGCTCTTGTTTCATATAATGGTGCTTACTCCAGCAACCAGACATAACTAACCCCACCTTAGCAGAAATATCTCTTGACAGTCATCTTAAGTTCACCCCACTACCTGCCCTACTTGCATTCCATGTACCAATACTGTAACCAAGCCTCTTAACTCCCCAGGGTTAAAGTCTCTCACCAATTACCCCATGGTTATCATGGTCCCCTTAGCTGTCTTTGCTGGTTTCATATGGAGCACTCCAAACTTTGCTAAGTCCTCCTACACACCTCTGGATACTGGTCTAGTAGAGGGGGGTTCTATCGTAAATGTATGATGTCATAATTAACTCCCAAACATGTCCTCAGATATATTTCAGCTATTGACCAACTGGATGAGTCTCTCTGAGCTCATATTCAAGTAAACTATGTGTTTCTTCCATTATTTGGAAATCTACTGTTTTTCATCTGGTTTCTTAAAAATGAGTTGTTTCTTGTTTCTATCTCCATGGTGGTAAAACAGAGGAATTTAGAAATATCTACTCTTGTGTAGATGAAATGTATAATTAAAGCTTAGGGTAGGGTAATCCTTCATGTGTTTGTAGATCCTGTGTGTCTGCCTACATTGTATGCTGTCATTCAAGAGTAGTCTGTCATATCACATATTTACAATCTTCCTCCTTTTGCGACCCCACCCCACTTCTCCCTTCCTCTTCTATAAAAAGCTCTTTTTTTGGTGTCTCTGAGGCTTGTGAAATCTCACTAGTAGCACGGGATGGGGATGAGGTAGCTTCCTTTTGTCTAACTCCAAACTCCCTCGAGGCTAGTAAATCCCAACCTTCATCTCATATTCAAAGTAGGGTTGCCAAGCCTCCAGGATTGGCCTGGAGTCTCCAGGAATTAAAGATTATGTCATGTGGTGAAATCTCCAGGAATACATTCATGCAAAAATTGGTAACCCTAATTCAAAGATGGTTGTGGCTTGTGCTCCACTGTGGAGAGACTGTAGGAAATAGAACAGAAAGGTCAGGAGTGAATTTTCATTAAAATAAGGTGGGGAACAAAATTGAGGCCCTCCATTTCCCCCATTTGCACTGGGGTGACCAATCAGGAATGGTGGACCTGGTAGAGACTGGCAAATTGAGGGCAGTTCTACTGGATAAACAGAGAAATAGCAGGTAGTCATCTTGGTGGCTTAACAAACTGGGACATTATGAAGGCGAATAAGACACCATGGGAAGGTTTTTGGATGTGAGGTGAATCTGCTGAGCAGACGTAGGTCAGTGCAGGGCAATGCAGTGAATTTGCTGCTCTTTTTTTTTTTTTTTTTTTTTTTTTTTCCCTTGCTGCAGTGGAGGCTGATAGCTTGTTGTGGGTGGGAAAAATCCTGTGGCTGCTGGTCACAGCGCCAGGAAGTGTTGCCAACTTAGTGATTGTGCCACTAGATGTAGTGACTTTTTGGTTTCCCTAGCGAGGAGATGTGTCAAAATGACCAGTGACAAATCTAGCGACTTTTTTGATATTTGGAGAAAGAAGTCACCAATTTGTATAGTGACAAAATAATTCACAGTTCAATAGTGTTAATAAAATCCATTCCAGACTTATTATATTCAGTTGCACACCAAGTCAATATCATTACATCTCCCTTGGGCATGTCCTCAGAAGGAAGCACATTCCAGGGCTACTCTCATTCACAATCTCTGAGCCCAAAGAAGGGTTTGACTTGAGCTCCTGGTGGCAGCATAAATGCTTAGAACGAAACTGGGGCTCAGGCAGGGATGGGGTGAAAAGCTAAAGCTAATGGGGAGAGGAGGCTCGAAGAGGGGAGGATACAACTGCCCTAGGGGGAAAAGTTATGATCTTCTGCTCAGTAAAAACCATTAGTGACCAGGGCAGGTACCACTCCCTGGGTGAGGGCGAGGCAGGAAAAAAGCATTCGTCAACAGATATTTGAACCTTTGGCCACTGAAATGTTAACTGATCAAAATCCCCATCCAAGGAATGGGAAGGCAGCTTGTCTACCTCGGCGATTCCTTGGGACTCTCTGAACCTGCCCCCGTTACTAGCTTCTGCACTCACCCTGCCTGGGCGAGAGGATGCTCCCCAGCAGCTGAGTTTATTTTGCTTGTTACTGACTGGCTCTGTTGGTGTGTCTCAGCTGGTAGGGGGCTGGCAAGGGGTTTCTGGCTGTCCTGGTTACATGGGTCAGGGCTGGGGTCCCCCCTCCGTTTTAACCTGGCATTTGGCTGCCTCTCCAGACCTCTGTTTGTGCCTGTGCTCCCTGGTGGTGCGGCCCAGATTCCCTTAGCCCCTTTGGGAGTGAGCTGTCCCAGGCAGGGTGAACCTGCCTCCGCTGGAGAAGATGTTGCCTTGAGAAAAGGCTCCTGTAGAACTCATTCCACATTGCCCAGGAGGGGCAGTTCGGTCTCTCCAGCCATAGAAAAGGTTATTCTTAGTGTCGATCACATCCCACCAGTGGGTCACCCCTCCCCTAAATCTAGGTCTCAGCTCCCAGCTAGCAAAATCCCCAAATCGTGCCTGGGAGCACTAGAGGCTTTGCAGCAATCGCTGGCTCTGAATTCTCTGAACTTCGCTTCAAATCTCTTTGTCAGCCCATGTGCGCATTTTGTCTGCCTAGGGCTTACTGATTTTGGGAGGAAGGAGGCTGAGAGGGGGGAATGGAACAGTTGGACTCAATGCATTTCTAGACAACTCCAATGACAGCCCTGCCCCATGTAACCAGGACAGCCAGAACCGGGGTGCCCGAAGGCTCTGGGAGGGGACTGGTGGTTGGAGGTAGCCCACTGATTTGGTGTGTAGAGCATGGGAACATTAATATTAAGCTGAGTTGTGTGCTCACCAGCAACTGGAGAACCCAGTTCCATGGAACCACTACAGTGTTTATTGCAACCATGTAGCCCAATGTCTTTCTCGGTTGTGTGTGCAGAGATCACATCACAGCTGCAAAATATGTCCCTCTCCAGACGGACCTGGTGGAACTGAACCTGGAAAATCCTAAAAAAGGACTCTCTTTTCCATTGCAAGTAGTGGAGCTAAATGATTTGTCAGGCAGGGCAATGGGTAAAGTCATAAGCAAACAGGATTTGTATGAGGAGGGGCTGATGTTGCTTGGGAAGTGTGCATTCAGACTAGATGTATTTCTAGTATGGTTGATTAAAAGCTGTCTATACATCACCCAAGACTAAAATTTACCAGTCAGCTTTTTAGCATGTTTTTCTTGTATCATGGTGTACCTTTCTTATCTTTTGTTTTGGAGTGCTAGGGGCTGTGAAGGCACAGATCAACCTGTACTAGGACACACTATTCATATATCTTGTCTTTTTGATAGGTCTTGTATTGGCTAATGCCAAATGCTACATTTAGCTTAGCAGAGCATTATGGGATATATACACACTCACATACCTTTGACATAAATGAACAGAATACAAGTCAGTTAACATAACTACCCAACGCTCCTATTTAATATAATACAGACAATAATAATACAGTGTGCATACCTCTGTGTCTATATATATGTGTGTGTGTGTGTAACATGTGCTGGCCAACGGGCCCAAGGCATCTAAAATTGGGCACCCAAAATCAGTGGCCATTTCTGAAAATTGGGCTGTAAGGAATTAGTCTGTCAAATAGCTGGACCGGTGAACCTTCCCTTGCCAAACAGCTCTGGGTAAAGTCTGGCGGAAAATTTTCTGTAGCAAATTCATGTTCTGTTCTGATTCTGAATGTCTGGGGTGAGAGAATGAGGATGGGGACTAGGATTGACACTTCTTGGCTTTCAATGTACATATGTGATAAGCCCCAACGTGAGAGCTGAAAGGGAAAAAAATTCTGTTCCCTTTAAAGAAGGGGGAAAAAACAGTGTTAATTTGCCTATATGCTGCCCCACTTTGCTATCATGCATCATTATGTTTCACTGGTAGGACTTTGTGTTCTACTTTGGAAATGATGTTATATTTATGAAAGTGGAGAAAAATTGTGAAAGGTCTGGGGAAAGTGAGTCACCTTGAGCTGACAGGTAATGGACACTAGGTTGGGAGCTCACTCAGTTTAGTAAGGTGACCATAGGAGGCTCTACCCAGGTGTCTTGCATTTCTCTGGGTTTCCTGCTCAGATTCTGAACCTTGGGTGCAGCTAGCTTTCATGGTTTGCCCCAGGACTAGGCAGTAATGAAATTTGAAAGGTCCACAGAGTAAGGGGCGGATCTGACTTTGAGGAGCTTTGCTGGACTGCAAAACACAGATGAAGGAGAGCCATCAGCTGTCATCCACTTGACCATCATTGAGTCTAACAGGGCTCAAGTGAGGTTGTAGGTGGTGGAGATTGAGTCTCAACAATCCTGGTAATTAATGACAGACTATAGGGTTGGCCAAACCCTTCACTGTGTTTTGGGTTTGCTAATTTGATTGTATATGGTGTTTTTCCCAGATGAAAGGTATTTGTGTCCTCATTCCCAAGAGCTTGCACATGGGGAAGAGATATCTGTAAAGATAACCAGGGAGTTTAAAGGAAAGTTTCTAAGCTTGGGAGTGGATAAGATTTTAGGTAGTGGCCTGAGTCAGTCATTCTGTTTTCTAGAGGACCCAAGGAATTGACCTTTGGTTTCCTGAGCCCCAGTTCACAACAAAACCATTCTTCCCCTGAGTTGTCAAGGCAAAGACAAAACAGTACATTGCTATTTTATCACCATCATCAGATTCTATTTCATGTAGCTCCTGCAGCTAAATCATGCAAACCTTCACCTGCAAACGTGCGCTATCATAGGCTAATGTTTGAAAACCAAGTTAATACTTTCTCAGTGTAATCCCCTGCTCAGTAGAATTGAGATACATATTGCTTTCCCCGTGCTTGCCCATAGTAGGTTTCTCTACTTACAGAACAATCCTTTTTAATAGTAATGTAATTACCCTTATTCCATGACCCAGAGTCCCCCTTTCATCCATAAAACTCCCTCGAGAGTTTTGGCCAGTCTATGCACTCGTATGGACTTCAAATCACACCATACTACAGAATAGCATGCTGGAAACCTGCCCAGAGGTCATCCAAGGAGCTTTTTTAAGGCTGCAATTAGCTTGCTTTTATGGATTTTTGTATTTTTCATTGTCTTGTGGGCCCCTGGTAAAGGAGCAGCTAGTCTCTGCATTTGCCTGGGACCAGCTGCTTGCTGCATATGGTAAGGCTGTAGTTGCTGAGTTGTTCACACATTAATATCTCACATGCACACGTACTTGTACATGCACGCACAGTATGTATTTTTGGGTGTCATCTATCAAAACAGCCAAAGCCATAAAGTTTTGCTCTTTTGATCTTTCCCTTCTGCAGACACTGTCCCTTTGTTTCATTAGAAAGAAGAAAAAAATCTGTGGTGGAAGTCCTTGTCCTGGGTGCAATGGTTATATAACATTAACAAATGCATTTCAGCAATGTTCAGGCCATGACATACAGCAGCACAAACAATTCAAAAGCAAAGACTGACCTTCTGATTTTGACCATTTTCATTGTACTGAAGTAATGCAGCACTCTTTAGATGGCAGGTATGCCACACACTGAGTCTCTGTGATACCCAGATTCAGTACAGTGGAAACAAGTTAAGGACAGAATGGGAGGGTTAAAAAGCCAGTCTTTTATGTCCCCCAAACTGATGTGGCTAGACAGTGTTGTGAGAAGTCTTCTCTCATAGATAGTGGTTTGCAAACTTTTTGTTTGTTTGTTTTTGTTGTTACTAAGCAGTTCTTGCTGGAGAAGAATATAGGGTCAGGAAGGGGCATGTATCAACATAGCACTCTCTAAAGAAAGCAGTACACCTCGAGCTGTTTCTGCTCACTAGAAGTCACCCCTGGGTAAATTCTCAGATCCCAGAATTAAATCACCGGTCACCATGTTATTCCTGTAAAGCCTTATATCTTCTGTCCTACCTGCACCTCCACACCCTCCCCGAGCCCCAGTGTATCCAAAGTATTGTCTCTCATGTCCTTTCCTTCACCAGATGCCTCTTTCCAGGATGTCACCCACTTCTGCCTAGTCCCTAGTCCCCCTCCTTCCCTGCACCCTCACCTGAGGCCTGATTCAAAGCTCATGGAAACTAATGGCTGTCTCTCTGATTTCAATGGGTTTTGGATCAGGTGCCTAGTTCATGGGTAGAATATGATTTAAGCCACCAAACCAACCAAATCATCTCTCTGCTCCTTGCTAGGAACCTTGTCCCTGGCCCCAGTGAGGAGTTGAGTCCCTTTGCTGGTCAGGACAGTTCCCTACCACCTTATTCCAGGCCTAAAGGCACTGTCTGCAAACATGGCCCCTCTTATCACATGAGTTACAGATGAGGGCACTGCAATAGAATCATAGAAATGTAGGGCTAGAAGTTGACCTTGAGAGGTCATCTCATTCATCCCCTGCACTGAGACAAGACCAAGTAAACCTAGACCATCAGTGACAGGTGTTTGTTCAACTTGTTCTTAGAAACCTCCAATGATGGGGATTCCACAACCTCCCTTGGAAATCTATTGCGAGTTTAACTACCCTTAGGGTATGTCTACACTACGAAATTAGGTCTATTTAATAGAAGTCAATTTTTAGAAATCGATTTGATTCAGTCGATTGTGTGTGTCCCCACTAAGCGCATTAAGTCGGCCGTGTGCGTCCACAGTACTGAGGCTGGCGTCAACTTACGGAGTGGTGCACTGTGGTAGCTATCGCACAGTTCCAGCAGTCTCCGCTGCCCATTGGAATTTTGGGTTGAGCTCCCAATGCCTGATGGGACAAAAACATTGTCACAGGTGGTTCTGGGTACATGTCGTCAGGCCTCCCTCTGTGAAAGCAACAGCAAAAAATTGTTTCTCATCTCTTTTTTTCCTGGGTTACCCCTGCAGGCGACATACCATGGCAAGCATGGAGGCTGCTCAGCTCACTGTCACCGTATGTCTCCTGGGTGCTGCTGGCAGATGCGGTACTGCAGTACTACACAGCAGCATCCCCTTGCCTTGCCTTGCCTTGCGGATGGCAGACAGTACAATACAACTGATAGCCGCTGTCATCGTCCTGTGGGTGCTCCTGGCCGACCTCAGGTCGGTCGGTCGGGGGCGCCTGGGCAGACATGGGTGCTCCTGGCTGGCCTCGGTGAGGTCAGACAGGGGTGCCTGGACAAAAATGGGAATGACTCTAGGTCATTCTCTCCTTTAAATTTTGTCTAATGGAGATTCAGTCCTGCCTGGAATATCATGCCAGCTGGAGGCTTCTGCCTCAGGCTGCTTTCTCAGTCAGCAGCATCGCACAGTTGCGCTGACCTCTTGCTCCCATGGCTTGTGAAGCCTGGACAGTAGTAAGGAGCAGTTCAATTATAGGCTGAGCAAGTGCATAATGGTGGTCAAATGTGCCTTTGGACATTTAAAAGCTCGCTGGCACAGTTTACTGACTCGGTTAGACCTCAGCAAAACCAATATTCCCATTGTTATTACTGCTTGCTTTGTGCTCCACAATATCTGTGAGAGTAAGGGGGAGACGTTTATGGCAGGGTGGGAGGTTGAGGCAAATCACCTGGCCTCTGATTACTCGCAGCCAGACACCAGGGCAGTTAGAAGAGCACAGCAGCACACGCTGTGCATCAGAGAAGCTTTGAAAACCAGTTTCATCACTGGCCAGGCTACAGTATGAAAGTTCTGTTTGTTTCTCCTTGATGAAAACCTGCCCCCTTGGTTCACTCTACTTCCCTGTAAGCCAGCCGCCCTCCCCTCCCCGCTTTGATCTCCGCTTGCAGAGGCAATAAAGTCATTGTTTCAAATTCATGGATTCTTTATTAATTCGTCACACAAATGGGGGGTGGGGGGGGGATAACTGCCAAGGTAGCCCAGGAGGGGTTGGGGAGGAGGGAAGCACAGGGGTGGGGTAGTTGTAGGGGCACCCCCTGGCATGGCATGCAGCTCATCATAGAAGCGGCACGTCTGAGGCTCTGAACTGGAGCAGCCGTTTGCCTCTCTGGTTCTTTGGTAGGCTTCACATGGCACTGCTGCGGGTCCCTGTTATAATCTCTGTCCCTCATGCCCTTGGAGATTTTTTCAAATATTCTGGCATTTTGTCTTTAGGAACAGAGTTCCGATAGCACGGATTCGTCTCCCCATACAGTGATCAGATCCAGTACCTCCTGTTCGGTCCAAGCTGGAGCTGTTTAGTGATTCTGAGACTCCATGGTCACCTGTGCTGATCAGCTTGCTATGCTGGCCAAACAGGAAATGAAATTCAAAAGTTAGAGGGGCTTTTCCCATCTACCTGGCCTGTCTACCTTTACCTGTCTACCTGAGTTGAGAGTGCTGTCCAAAGCGGTCACAATGGAGCACTCTGGGATAGCTCCTAGAGGCCAGTACCATTGAATTGCATCCACACTACCCCAAATTTGACCCAGCAGGGTCGATTTCAGTGCTAATCCCCTCATCGCAGAGGAGTACAGAAATCGATTTTCAGAGCCCTTTAAGCAGGGCCGGCTCTAGGTTTTTTGCCGCCCCAAGCAAAAAATTTTTGGCTGCCTCCTGTCCCAGCCCTGGGCTCCTTGCTGCAACCCCCTGCTGTCCCAGCCCTGGCCTCTCCCCCCCACACCCCCTGCCATCCCAGCTCTGGGCTTGCCCCTTCCTCCCCCCCACCATTGCCCCCCCCCACACCACCTGCTGCCCCAGCCTTGGGCTCTCAACCCCCCCCATCCCTGGGTCACTGGTAACTCGCTCCCAGGGCAGGTCATTCAGCAGGAATTTTAGATGTGCAAAGAACAGACAGGATTGGTTCCCATATGGTTACAGAACTGCAGTAAAGTGGAACAATTTTCAGCTTGTGTGATTGGAGGATATCTGGATGCATATTATAAGACTGTCCTACATAAATGAGGAAAAGTTGAGGTGCCTTTATTATTCTTTTGTTCCACTCTTTATTTCTATGGGGAATTTGCCAATGCAGTATCACTGTCTTCCTTTTGAACAAACAAACAAAAAAAGGCAATGGCTGTAGAAAATATCAATCCCAGTCCTAATTACTACTGGGAAGCATTTCTTGCTCAATTTTATCCTACTTTTTCTACAGCAAGTTACAGTGGATCAGTATATTGGGAGAAATGAAGTACCAGCTGCCCAAACTGAGCTTGAGCACTCTGGAATTTTGAGGTGTTCAAATTTGGAAGGCAGGTGCTGGGGAGGGTGGGGGGGGTGGCTCCATGGGGGAGCACAGCAACATGTATGCAGCAGTGTGTCTGGTGCTGCGCAGAGCCAGACATGCTGGTCTGAGTGGCATGGTAAGGGGGCTAGGGGATTGGAAACGGGGAAGGGGATTCCGGGGGGGGGGGCCGTCAAGGGACAGGGAGCAGGGGGGTTGGATGAGACGGAGGTTCAGGGGGGCAGTCAGGGGACAGGTAGTGGTTGGATAGGCATGGGAGTCCCAGGGGTTTGTCAGGGGACAGGTAGGGGGTGGAGTCCTAGGGGGGAAGTTGGGGGGGGGGGTGTCTCAGGAGGGGGCAGTTGGGGACAAGGAGAAGGGAGGCTTAGACAGGGAATGGGGTCCCAAGGGGCAGTTAGGGGCAGGGGTCCTGGGAGGGGGCAATCAGGGGACAGGGAGCGGGGGAGTTGAATGGGTTGGGGTTTCTGTGAGGGGCAGTCGGAGGGAGTGGATGGTGGCAGGCTTGGACTACCCTCCCTCCCCATGGAGTGTCCTGTTTTTTGAATGTTAAAATATGGTATCTCTACCCTTCACAGTGCAACTCTCCACTCACAGCACACTGCAGCATGAGGTCCCTCTCCTTTCTTTCCAGTTGGTAGTGGCCAAAGGAATGCTGGGAAATGTAGTTCTTTCCCTGCTCCAGGGCTGGCTCTATAGGCAGGGAGCTAACCAAGGAACTACAGCTCCCAGGCCCCCCTGTTGGTTCTAAGCTCTCATGCTGGATCCCTGCTGCCCCTGCAAATGGGCTGCACCAAGCACGTGCTTGACCTGCTGCTGCCTAGAGCCGCCCCTGCCTTTAAGTCAACAAAAATGGCTTAGTCGTGTGGATGGGTGCAGGGTTAAATTGATCTAATGCTGCTAAATTCGATCTAAACTTGTAGTGTAGACCAGAGCTTAGATTTGGAAAATGTTTCCTAATATCTAACCAAAATCTTCCTTGCTGCAGATTAAGCCCATTTCTTCTTCTCCTACCTTCAGTGGACATAGGGGACAATTGGTCATCATCCTCTTTATAACAGCCCTTAACATATTTGAAGACTGTTATCAGGTCCCCCCTTCCTGTCTTCTCTTCACAAGACTACATATGACCTTTTTTTTAAACCTTTCCTCATAGGTCAAGTTCTCCAAATCTTGTTTAATTTTTGTTGCTGTCCTCTGGATTCTTGCCAGTTTGTTCACATCCTTCTTAAACTGTGGTGCCCATAACTGGGACACAATACTCCAAGTGAGGTGTAACCAGTGCTGAGTAGAGTGGGACAATTGTCTCCCATGTCTTCTATATAACACCACTGTTAATACACCTCAGAATATTAGCCTTTTCTCACAACTGCATCACTTGTTGGCTTGTGTTCAGTTTGTGATCCACTGTAACCTCTAGCTCCTTTTCAGCAGTACTACCACCTAGCCCATTCCCGATTATATATCTGTGCATTTGATTTTTCCTTCTGAAGTATAGTACTTTTCACTTGTCTTTATTGAATGTCATTTTGATATTTAGACCAGTTCTCCAATTTGTCAAGGCTGTTTTGAATTCTAACCCTGTCCTCCAAAGTGCTCTCCCATCTGCAAATCTATAAGCATACTCTCCACTCCAATATGCAGGACATTTATGAAAATATTGAATAGCACTGGCCCAGGGCATACTCCTGTGGGACCCCACTAAATACATGCACCTTCAATTTGACAGTAAATCATTGATAACTACTCATTGAGTATGGTCTTTCAACCAGCTTTGAACCCATTTTATAGTAATTTAATCTAGACCACATTTCCCTAATTTGCTTATGAGCATATCATGTGGGACTGTGTGAAAAGCCTTACTAAGAATCAAGATATATCAGTTCTAGCACTCCAACCATCCAGTAGCGCAGTAGCCCTGTTAAAGGAAAAAAAGTAGATTGGTTTGGCATGATTTGTTCTTGACAGATCCATGTTGGTTGCTATTTATAACCTGTTATCCTCTAGGTAATTACAAATTGATTGTTTAAGCATTTTTAGTATCTTTCCAGGCATCAAAGTTAGGCTGAAAGGTCTTTAAAATCCACGGGTTCCCTTTGTTACCCTTTTTAAAGATGGATATTATGTTTGCCCTTCTCCAGTCCTCTGGCACCTTACCACTCCTCCATGAGTTTTTCCAAGTGTCAGTTAGTTCCTTAAATATCCTATGATGAATTTCATTAGGTCCTATTGACCTGAATAAATCTAGCATATCTAAATATTCTTTAACCAGTTCTTTCCCTGTTCTGGCTTGTGTTCATTTCCCATTTTTTTAAATTCTAATTGTGTTAAGTATCTGGTCCCAAGTAACCATTTTAGTGAAGTCTGAAGCAAAATAGGCAGTAAAGACCTCAGCCTTCTTGATGTCATCTGTTGTTAGCTTTCCTTCCCCACTAAGTAGTGGACCTATGCTTTCCTTTGTCTTTCTCTTGCTCCTAATATATTTAAAGAACCTCTTATTATTGCCTTTTATGTCTTCAATTTGGAGAGTCCTGGAGCTAGAAGTGAAACATTTCTTCACGGTAAACCTGCACAGTGAAATGGTCATGAAATGCACAATTAAAATAGGCCTGAGTCTGCCATGCATACCTAAAATACCCTGTGACAGAACTCAATTAAAAATTATTAGGTGGGTGACTAATTTGGAACCCAAATTGTGTTAATCTGATTGCCTCTTTAAATTCATTAAAATCCATCAGACTTTTCTGGGGACTGCAAAGCCTTTAAAGATCAAGTTACCCATTGGAACACCTCATGTTCCTGAATATCCTTCATTATAAATAAAAACATTACTGCCTTAACTGAAGATTAAATAGAGCAATTGGCACCCGTTATCCCACTCCTTTGCTGCCTTATCCCAAGCTGCTCCCAAAAGTATTCTATGTAATCATGTGTTTAAAAACTCATATCAAGTCCTTTACATCCCAGTAAAAGTATATTTGGTTTTCAATTGCCTGTGAGCAAATCCCAAGGCTTTTAACATGTGTCCCTGAAACAAAACCCCGAGTAGGACCCTTGCACAAATCTCCCATGAGCAAACCACGCTCATCTGTGTCAGAAATCGTGTCTGAGGTGCTCTACCCAGTCAGGTCGTCAACCACACCTGTGGCTAGCACTGCATAAAGCTTCTTGCTTGGGATGCTCACCTGGTGCTCTCACTTACGTTCCGTTCTTTTGTTATCCTGAGGGTTATCATTGGACATATCTTGAGATTTCCCTGCTACACTGACTGCCTCTAAGCTTTGTAGAACACAAGTATCTACCCTCAGTTAGATTGGGGATTGGTCCTGTTTTGAGCAGAGGGTTGGACTAGATGACCTCCTGAGGTCCCTTCCAACCGTGATATTCTATGTGATAGCAGGCAAAAGCAGCTGTCTCTGGAGAAGAGTCTTCCTTGTAAGTCATGCTCCCAAAAATGGTCTCTTCTAAGCAACTTTCTGAGACCTCAGTCATCCCGTTCTGTTCCCCATTTCCCTAGGGCAGAACTCAACCTTCAGGGCCAAAACCCCTCTCCCTTCACTTTGCCTTCCTATTCCAAGTAAGGAAAGAGAACCGTGCAGAAAACAAATGCTGGGATCTTAGCCACCTCCTGCCTTAGGACACAAACAGCCATAATATCCATCCACAATCTCTCCACTCTAGCATCAGTCACCAAGTTACTTAACAGTTCCTGTTCTCTCCATTGTGCCTGTTGGAACTTCTCCATAAAGGAAATCACTATGCATTAATGCCTTAAGCCCTAGGGACTTTCTCCACCTTCTCCTGTGGCTGCTGCCGTCTTGGAGGAACAGGAAGCATCAGTTTAACCACACCTTCTGCCAGGTCCTCTGAGGGCCACTGCACAATCACTCTGCTCCCTACAATGCACTCTGTAGTGCCTTTTTCATTCTAGTGTTACACAGAGATAAATATTTCCCCCCAAAACTTGGTTCTTGTCTGCTGAACTTCATCCTAGATTGATTTCAGCAGCTGAATCATAATATCACCTGAAAAATGGTGGGTTATAAGGGAAATGTTAATAGTTTTAACTAGTGGTATGACTAGGTGCTGTTACCTGTTCTCTCCACACAGATCTCTTTTTGGGTCCACAATTCTGAAACAGATAGGAAATAGGTGACGAATTTGCAGGCTCATATTCTGAAATCTGCCTTGATAATTAAATGTAAATTATGATTAATTCTGCAGACAATAAAATGCCCCTTTGATAAACTTTCATTTCATTATTGAAAGATAAGATTCCTATAATAAACTTTCCTATTAAAATAGAATGTGATTTGTGGCTGAAGGCTTCCAAAATCCACAGTGCTATTGCTATATCTTTTTTTACTCTAATACAATGTAAATAGACTAATAAGATATCCCACTGTGTTAGCCTAGGGGGTATTAAACATGCTCTTGAAACCAAAGACAAACTAAAGCATAATTAAAAATCTCGTAAAGGAGCAACGCTGTGGCACAGCCCCTTGCAATGCAATGCAAGGGATTGGATTTTAGGATGGGGTTCACCTTCCATTAGGAAGCCTGGAGCATCTTTCGCAACTGCCTGTGGGTAAAATATGATGAGATTCCTGAGTGATGGCTAGGTGTCAGCTCAGGATGAGACACAGAACCCAGTAGAGGGAAAAGCTCTGCAGTACAGTGAGACAAGTTACAGGACTGCATGGTAGCCTTGAGAAGGCATACCTGAAATTTTAAGGTCCCAAACTGCTCTGCCTAGAATGCACTTTTATCCTAAGCCCGTGCTGTAGACTCCTAAAAGATAAGGGAAGCTAGAGGGTCATGTAGGACTGTGATGATCCCCAGAATGAAAGGTTGAAAGACTCTTGGGCTCTCTCCTGACTGTCCTTTGACTTGGCTGAGAAGATATGCTAAAAGATCAGTTGCTATTTGAAAGATTCCCATTGCACTTATAAATTGGTGAATCTACAATTGGAATGTAGCTGTGCAAGTTTCCAGTTTCATTGAGAATTAATTCCTAAGACAGCTGCACAGTAAAATTATAGAGTTTAAGGCCAGAAGGAACCATTAGATCATCTAGTCTGATCTCCTGTACACGATAAACCATTAAATTCCATCCACTTATCCTTGCATTGAGCCCCAAAACTTGTATTTGACTAAAGCATATTGTCCAGAAAGGCATCCAGTGTTGATCTGAAGACACTGAGAGATGGAGAATTCATCAGTTCCCTGGGGTAGTTTTTTCCAGCAGTCAATCACCCTCACTGTTAAAAACTCATGCTTAATTTCTTATTTGAATTTGTCTGTCTGGCTTCAGGTTCCAGCCATTGGTTCTTGTTACACCTCTCTCAGGGTATGGCTACACTTGAAACTTCAAAGCGCTGCCGCAGGAGCGCTGCCAGAGCAGCGCTTTGAAGTGTGAGTGTGGTCGCAACGCCAGCGCTGGGAGAGAGCTTTCCCAGCACTGCACGTACTCCACCTCCTCATGGGGATTAGCTTGCAGCGCTGGGAGCTGCGCTCCCAGTGCTGGGGCACTGTTTACACTGGCGCTTTACAGCACTGTATCTTGCAGCACTCAGGGGTGTGTTTTTTTCATACTCCTGAGCGAGAAAGTTGCAGCGCTGTAAAGCGCCAGTGTAGCCAAGGCCTCAGATAGATTAAAGAGCACTCCCCACCCCTCTTTTTCTGAACCTTGTTCAATTTTTCAGCATCCTTTTTAAAATGTGGACAGCAGAACTGTACACAGTGTTTCAGTATCTGTCTCACCAATGCTGTATTCAGAAGTAAAATCATCTCCCTATTCCTATTCACTACCCCCTTGTTTATACATCCAAGGATTGCATTAGCCCATTCTGCCACAGCTTTGCACTGGAAGCTTATGTTTAGTTGCTTGCCCACTATGACCCCTAAATCCTTTTCGGAGTTAAAGCTTTTCATGATACAGTTTCCCAATCTGTCTGCATTCCCTGTTCCCAGTTGTACAATTCTGCATTTGGCTGTGTTAAAATGCATTTAGTATGAATGGCCCAGCTTACCAAGTGATCCAGATCACGCTGTATAACCTGCCCTGTTGTCATTACTTACCATTCTGCCAGTCATTTTTATCTGCAAAGTTTATAAGCAGAGATTTTATATATACTTCCAAATCATTGATTTAAAAAAAGTTGAATAGTGCCTTATAAAAGACTATTACATCTACACATTTACCTTTATGACCCAAACTTGAAAATGTCATCAAGGAATGACTGACATCAGTTACACTCTTGTCCTTCGTTTCATAATTGAATCCCATATCAGCTTTTCTATTATTTTGCCTAAGATTGATGCCAGGCTAACCTGCATGTAGTAATCGAGGTCTTCCTGCTTGCCCTTCTAGAATAGTGGCTTGATATTAACACTCATTCAGTCTTCTAGAACTTCCCTGGTATTTCAAGATTTATTAAAAATTAACATCAGCAGGTCAGTAATCTCCTCAGCCAACTGTTTTAGGAATCTGGGGAAAAGTTATGATGGCCTGCTTGTTTAAAAAATGTATATCCTTATTAGATGCTGTTTAACTTTCTCCTTCAGTAGGATTTCTTCTGTCCTTAATATACTTTAAAAAACTTCTTATTGTCTTTAGCCCTGCCAGCCATGGAGTTTTTCTTGAGTCTTTGGATTCCCTTATCCATTTTCTACACTTCATAACTTCTAATTTATATTGATTGCTATCTATTCCCCCTTTTCCATTTGTTATGTATTTTTTAAAATTTTTAATTGCTTCCTTCATTTTACTAGTAACCAAGATGGGCTGTTAGCCAAAGTTGCCGTCTTTCTTGATTGTGGAATTGTGGATTTTTGGACCTCCAATAAACTCTTCTTATCGAACTCCTAATTTTCATTTGCGTTTTCAATTTTTTTTTCTTCTCAGTCAATTTTGCTCATAATTTTCCTCAGCTTTGGGAAATTAGCCCTTTTAAAGCACCAAGTGTGTGTGTGTGTGTGTGCGTGTGTTACTGGTTGGGACTGTCCTCTGTTTGCCCATAGTTAATGGAATCAGGTCATGATAATTGGCCCTGAAGCAGCCACCAACTTCCAGTTCAGTGATTCATTCATCTTGATCTGTCATAGTGAAGTCAAAAATAATTACCTTGTGTTGGGTGCAATACCTCGTGTGTTAGAAAATTATCATCTGTAATTTTTAGAAACTCTAATAGTGTTTTACTTCTGGCTGCATGAGACCTCCAGCATATGTCTCTCAAATGGAAGTCCCCCATAATACAATTTCTTTCCACATGTTAGACAGGCACTTAAGGGATAACCTATCCTGTTCTTCGGTTTGACCCCTACCTGTCCTCTCCTGGGCTTTGTTAGTTAGCACATTGACCCATGGGCATTCAAGATCTTATAGTTCTGCATAGCATTTTGAGGAGCAAGATAATTCTGTTTCACTGGAGGATTTAGGTATTTTGACATTTGATTTCATTCTGATTTGGAACAAACCTGAAACTTTGACATTTTCCAGGAAAGGGAATGGAGCCCTGGCTCAGGAGCAATCCATCTAGTGGGCTGCTGCAGACCCAAGAAGTCCTGGGGCCCCTCATTCAGGGGTATTTTGCCTGGCAGGCTACCCCAGAGTTGTGAACCCTGGCAGCCCAGGTTGCCATGGAATTTGGGCTTCCAGGTTCCCAGCTCCCTGTCAGTCTGCCTGTTGGGCTGAAGGGGAGCCAGGACCCTGCAACTTCTGTGCAGCCTGCTCTGCAACAGCCCACCAGGTGAGCTGTGGAGGAGCCTAGGAGCTTGGGTGCTGTGGCTTCCAGGTGCTCTATAGTCACTTGGTGGGGGGTGGAGAAGAACGTGGATCCTAGAAGCTCAGGCTGCCAATGAATCAGGCAAGGGAGCTGGTAGGAAACCAGGCAGGTTTTGAAAACTGCTTGGCAGGCAGGATTCTATTGGAATCAGTGCTTAAATTGTAATGAAAGAGGTGCCAGGACTCTGATGGAAAAGGTTCTGTTGGAGAATTTCTGGCCAGTCCTAGTTCTGAGATGCTGATAACTCTGAAACTGGCAATGTGTCTTCAATGTAGATTATGCTCCTCCTCCACCTCTTTTACCCACTCTATTGCTCTTAAACAGGTTATAATCAGGGATTTCAACATTCCAGTCATGCAAACAGCCACTCAAGGGGGGTATGTGTCAGAGAGAGTGGGAGGGGGATGCTAGAATATTCTCATTGCTCCTTGGGTACAGGGAGAGTAATGTGCATCAGGTTAACATGAAGACACCTACGTGCACGTTATTTATAGCCTGACAGAGTGCTCAGTAACAGTATTATATTGTACATAAGGTACAACATAATTAGAAAAAAAAAGTAACTGTATGAGCAATAATCTGAAAACAAAATCAGAATCTGTCTATGCAAGACTCAGTCCTTCACGAATTAGACATTATCCAGTGTTCCAGATTGACTTCTAAGTAATCAACTCCTTCCTCATAGAAATTAGAGGCAACCCCCCTCCCCCCCCCCCCCCCCCCCCCCGTCTGGTTATGTTCATCTTCCTTCTGCCAATGCAGGATTTTACTGTAGTGTATTCACCAGTAGTTAGTACGCATTAGGTTTTTAGTTCTAGCTATGTACCGTAAGGGAAACAGGGCTGTCAAAATGCAAGTTCTTTACATCTTGAAGATGATTCAGATGAGGGTAACAAGCCAATAGAAACTGAGTTCTGGAGAAAGGCATACTCTGTCTCAGAGGAGGGTAGTAATGGGGTTGTTTGAATGGCCTAAAAACCCTTCTGATAAAATTGAAGTCTTACTATATGTTGGAGCTTCCCCCCCGGAGATTCAGAAAAGGATAACTACTGGGGACTCCCAAACAGTAGACACCTAGGGTAGTGGTTCCCAAACTTGTTCCACCGCTTGTGCAGGGAAAGCCCCTGGCAGGCCAGGCTGGTTTGTTTACCTGCTGCGTCTGCAGATTCGGCCAATCGCAGCTCCCAGTGGCCGCGGTTCACTGCTCCAGGCCAATGGGAGCTGCTGGAAGTGGCAGCCAGCACGTCCCTCGGTCCGCACTGCTTCCAGCAGCTCCCATTGGCCTGGAGCAGCGAACTGCAGCCGCTGGGAGCTGCGATTGGCCAGACCTGTGGATGCGGCAGGTAAACAAACTGGCCCAGCCCGCCAGGGGCTTTCCCTGAACAAGCTGCGGAACAAGTTTGGGAACCACTGACCTAGAGTTATCCAACTTTAAGAGACTGGGTCTGTTCATATGTCCTGGAATTAAAATCAGAGGGGATTAAAATCAGCATCACCATCTCAGCTAAAATAAGAGGGGATTTCCCTGAGTTGAGTATGTAGCTTTCCTCCTCTTCCTCTTTCAATCTACTTACACCACTGAATAAATCTATTGAAATACCTTTGGATGAAAACCAGTAATGAACTGCTTCAAGTTATTTTGAGGTGCCTTTCTAGTACGGTGTCATTACTTCTGTACCATGAATTGACATTTTCATTCTTCTTTCATTTATTGTTTACACAACCCATAATGAAATACAAATAACATTGGTCCCTTGTAGTCCCTCACCTTGCTCGAGAAGCTGCCCTATGCCAAGGGGAACCAGTGAGACCTAGGCGCATGGAGTGCATAAATATGTCTGTGGTGGAACTTCCTTCTACCATGTGTTCTCCTCTCATGGCTGCACTACAGGAGCAGAGTTCCATGTGACTTAGGTGGCCTGTCCTGGAATAAGCATGAAGACGGACAAACACTTACTCAGCACAGTATGTTATTGGCTATTACTGGGGCTAAGAAGTGTGCAATTACTTTTATTTAAATTTTCTCCACTACAGTAACATGGAAGTGTTTGTGTATTTCCAAGGATGTCCATTTAAGAGTTGTTATCTGCTGTGGTTCTCTAAAGTTCTGCTGCTTTGTTTTTTGTTTATCAGTAATATTCAGGGTTGCACAGCAATTAGTCCTTTTGAAGCTGTCTGATTTTGAGTTTTTTGCAGTTCATCTTCAAATTTGGACATTATTTGCTGTGACTGTCCACCATGGAGTTGTGGTATTAAGAGAGATTTATTTATAAAAGAAGTCTGATCTTTCAAGCCTATTATTCAACAAGCTGCTCCAATGATTTTAAGGTTGAAATTTGCAATCTCCTCTAAGTGAGTTTATTCTACTTTTATTTAGCTAAGATGTCAAGGGAGAAACCAGGAGGGAAAGGGCTACAAGTCTTTGACAGAAAGAACAAGGAAGATGTTTACATCTACCTTTTGTTTCCAAAATATTTCAGGTCATTTTCGACCTGTTAGTCTCAACTTGTTTAGATTTGTGTTCTGTTTTTAACAAAGGGCATTGATTTTAGGAAGGCTGATTGCTCCAGACTTATTCATAGTTGTGCATCTGACGAAGTGGGTATTCACCCAGGAAAGCTCATGCTCCAAAATGTCTGTTAGTCTATAAAGTGCCACAGGATTCTTTGCTGCTTTTATAGTTGTGTATGGTATTTTTTTATCTGGTTCATTAGATACCTTTTGGCTAAGCTCACCACTAATACTGGCGAGGTTTGGAGTACTAGTCACATGATTCCTTTCCTAAATTACAGAAGCTTGTATCCATTTCTCATTCTCTCCCCCACCCCAACCCTTCCAAATGAACCTAGAGATTAGGACAAAACTTTTGGTGAATACTGGGGATAAGTACTGGAAACTGAACATTATAAACTACTGTAGTTTATATTATTATAGCAAATGAGAATAGAGAGGAAACTCTTTTGATAAATCTGTTTACCATTGAGACCTGTAGTATGCAAAGCCCTCATGTAATGAATATTGAAGCAGATCTTTTATTACAGAAGGAGCATTTCCAGTGTGGGAACAAACAATAATCCAACCAACACTCACTAAGGAAAATTCCCCAGATATCTGTTTCTGTATTGTTATGAAGTGGGTTAAACCTGGTTATGATTTGAGTTAAAATGCTTTTGAAACTGATGTGTGAACACGCCCATCAGTTACAATTGCTGAAAGGGGCAGCTAAATAAAGACCTAACAGTGTCTGTCTAGAACTAGCACCATGTGAACAGAGGGTTCCGCTGAGTATTGTGCTGACCAAGCGTGGCTGGGGGTGTATGAGGTGAGAGAGAAAAGTCTAGCTGGGGATGTGGAAAGCAGACAAGAAACTGAAAGGGACTCAAAGGCAGAGAAAGAAAGCCAAGCAGAGTATGACCCTGGAGGAAGCTAGACTGAGCTTTTGGGCCTGATGGTGGCTAAGGAGGCTAAGGGCTGTAAGCAAATAAGCTCTCTCCTGCTTTGGGTTCGTTCGGCATGCTGAGAAGGAAGACTTTGATGTCATCTTGTTCATTTCCATGGAATTACCAAACAAACAAACAAACAAACCCCAGACTCCATCAACAATTTATAGTCACAGCTGGAAAATCCTCAAGGACCTGAACTTTGGCTAGCAGCTTGGGTCCAAAAGGGTCACCAGTGTTATATATTTGTATTGGAACATTATGGAATGGAATATACACTAGGACAGACTTATGTCCTGTCTAGCTTGAACTAAAACACTCTTAGGCTGAGATTTTCAAAGGGGCACACTGGGAAGTTTAGGCACCCAAAGCCTATTAAAATTCAATGAGTTGAGTGCCTAATTCCTATAGGCATCTCTGAAAATCCCAGCCTTAGGAACATAAGAATGGCCCTACTAGGTCAGACCAAAGGTCCATCTAGTCCAGTGTCCTGTCTTCTGACAATGGCCAAATGCCAGGTGCCCCAGAGGGAATGAACAGAACAGGTAATCATCAAATGATCCATCCCCTGTCGCTCATTCCCAGCTTCTAATAAACAGAGGCTAGGGACACCATTCCTGGCCATCTTGGCTAATAGCCATTGGTGGACCTGTCCTCCATCAATTTATCTAGTCCTTTTTTGAACCCTGTTATAGTCTTGGCCTTCACAACATCCTCTGGGTTGACTGTGCGCTGTGTGAAGAAATACTTCGTTTTATTTGTTTTAAACCTGCTGCCTATTAATTTCATTTGGTGACCCCTAGTTCTCGTGTTATGAGAAGTAGTAAACAACAGTTCCTTATCTACTTTATCTACACCAGTCATGATATTATAGACCTCAATCATATCTCCCCTTAGCCGTCTCTTTTCCAAGCTGAAAAGTCCCAGACTTATTAATCTCTCTTCATACAGAAGCCGTTCTGTACCCCTAATAATTTTTGTTGCCCTTTTCTGAACCTTTTCCAATTCCACTATATCTTTTGGGCTTCTTAAAGATTCTTTCCTTTATTTTCACTTTTATCAGTCCTTCTCCAGCCAACGAACTTTAGCACTGGAAACTAAACTCCTCCAATCATCCACTATCCATATTCAGTGGTGAGTGTAACTTGAAAAAAAAGCCATGCTGAATCACTGTGCGCTGAACCATTGCAAAGGTCCATGCAGTCAGTGGCCCTCAAAATGCCTCATTTATTGCCTAATGTGCTGTGAGTTAATGTGACACAAGGGATTGCTTTAGAAACCCTAAAGTGAGCTCTTAATAGTGACTCTCTTTAAAAATACATTTTCTCCAGGCAAAGGATGCATTGATCAATTCATACCTTCATTTTTGCACATATATATATATAAAGCACATGTAAACAGGGACACATGACATTTTAAAAGTGCTCTTAATCAGATTATAAAAGCCACACAGAAGCTGTTTGTAGTAATAACCAAGAGGGAAAACTTCCAATGCACCTTCGAAGTTGCATTTGGTATGGTAGATTGGTCATGTAATTAGAGACCATATTGTAATTAGAGGAGGTCAGAAAATGTGGATTCATTGAGCCCAAAAGTTTTTGCCTGAAATATCTCTGGTTCGATGAACTTTTGGTAAATTTAAGGCAGAATTCCCAGAAGTTGGTCTGGGAGTCTGGAAATCTTGGTGCTCCTGGCCCCACTTCAGGGCTCATGGTGTGGCTGCCCTGGAGCCACAGACCTTGGGAACCTCAGCTGCTGCTGAGTGACATTGACCTTGTTAATTTCACTGCTGCTCTTTCACTCAGCAGCTGCCAGACCCAGGGGAGCAACTTTTGTTTTGGAACATAAGAACACAAGAATGGCCGTACTGGGTCAGACCAAAGGTCCATCCAGCCCAGTCTCCTGTCTACCAACAGTGCCAATGCCAGGTGCCCCAGAAGGAGTGAACCTAACAGGCAATGATCAAGTGATCTCTCTCCTGCCATCCATCACCACCCTCTGACAAACAGAGGCTACGGATACCATTCCTTACCCATCCTGGCTAATAGCCATTAATGGACTTAACCTCCATGAATGTATCAAGTTCTCTTTTAAACACTGTTATAGTCCTAGCCTTCACAACCTCCTCAAGCAAGGAGTTCCACAAGTTGACTATGTGCTGTGTGAAGAACTTCCTTTTATTTGTTTTAAACCTGCTGCCCATTAATTTCATTTGGTGGCCTCTAGTTCTTATATTATGGGAACAAGTAAATAACTTTTCCTTATTCACTTTCTCCATGTCACTCATGATTTTATATACCTCTGTCATATCCCCCCTTAGTCTCCTCTTTTCCAGGTTGAAAAGTCCTAGTCTCTTTAATCTCTCCTCATATGGGACCCGTTCCAAACCCCTAATCATTTTAGTTGCCCTTCTCTGAACCTTTTCTAATGCCAGTATATCTTTTTTGAGATGAGAAGACCACATCTGTACACAGTATTCAAGATCTGGGCATACCATGGATTTATATAAGGGCAATAAGATATTCTCTGTCTTATTCTCTATCCCCTTTTTAAAGATTCCCAACATTCTGTTTGCTTTTTTGACTGCTGCTGCACACTGCATGGACGTCTTCAGAGAATTATCCACGATGACTCCAAGATCTTTTTCCTGATTAGTTGTAGGTAATTAGCCTCCATCATATTGTGTATATATAGTTGGGGTTATTTTTCCCAATGTGCATTACTTTACATTTATCCACATAAAATTTCATTTGCCATTTTGTTGCCCAATCACTTAGTTTTGTGAGATCTTTCTGAAGTTCTTCACAGTCTGCTTTGGTCTTAACTATCTTGAGCAGTTTAGTATCTTGTGCATGACGGTGTTTCCAAAACAGGTTTTTGGATTTTCCCTTTTGGTGAGAACCCAAAAACATTCCGTTTTAGTTTGAGCTGAAGTGAATTTTTTTTCACATTTTTATGTTTGCCCCCCGCCTCAGTTGAAAAATTATTTGCTCATTTCTGATTGTAATGCACATGAATGAGGGTAGAGTTAAGATTGCATATATACCTCCAGTGACTTCCACTTACAGTGCGATTTTTGAAAATATATACAAGTTCCTATTGGTAGAACTATGAAACAGGATAGCTTTGGACCCGGGGTCTCTGAGTACAACCTGGCTGCAATGCAAGCAATCATACCCTCTTAACATGGTAGCCAGGAGGAAAAATGCCAATGATAAACCAATTCAGCGCCACTGCTGTTTCATCAGTTAGTCTATGCCTGCTTTCTCTGAACAGAATACAGGAAGAATTCTGTGCTGACCAACACCCTGTGCAACCATGTTCAATTTATGGAGGTTGTAGCATGTTCACTGTAGGTTATTGAAGAGCTGGCCCCACAACATGTGTATTATTTGTCTCTAAATAAATGATACCACATTAATGTCTTGGCTGTTGAGTAGATACTTGGTTTGGCATTTAAGGGATGAAGTAGGTCACTCAACAGTTTTTATATTAGCTCAAAGTATGCAGTGCAGAAGAATACAATGATATTTTCCTGCCTTTTCATAGGGCTAGACTAATACCAGTATAGAGCAAATGTGTATAGTGTAGTGCACATAATACATAGTGAATTGCTTTTAAAGTTAACCAAAATTGATTCCGATGCATTGTGACAGGTTAGCTTGTGTTAGTGTGATGCTGGAGGTTGTTTGACTCTCAAGGACTGTATATTTGATCTGTAGGTAGTTGTGAACCTTATTAGGGCTGGTGGGCATCATTGCTGCCTTCCATTCAGGCTAAATGAGGGAGCAGTTAAATGCATCTTGCTGAAACAACAGAAACCACTGCTGAAATCACAAAGAAGTATGGCAAATCTGGTGTAGCAGCTGAGCCATGTGGTCCGAGGTTTTTTTCCCCTATGTTTTGAATGCAAATGCGGGGGCTGGATATTGTTTGGTGGAGCTTTGTGTCTGAGTCAGAAGCAGACACAGAAAGCCAAAGACATGGCAAGAGAAGTGCTGGTAACTGGAAAGAGAGCTTTTTAGGCAGACTGCTGGCTGGAAAGAGGCTTGAAATTGGGAGCAAAGAAATTTCCTACTTTTGAGTCATACTATGTTAAAGGAAACAGGAATCTATGTACATTTTTTGTAAATAAATAGGATTGCATCCAAGGAATATCTGACTCTCACATCAATTTATCCTCCCAGTGGAAACAAGCCCAAGGTCCTGAATGTTGGCTAGCTACTAAAAAGGGGTAACCGTGTATTAATCTTAATACAAATGATTTCTGACGTGTTTAATATTAAATATGTTAAATATTAATGCATGATATACATTTTGAAAACAACTTTGTGTGGCTCTGGCCACACCTACTTTTCCCCTTTGTCTGGGATATTGGGCTATGAAAGTATTTTGTTCAAGTCCTTTGGGTCTCCTCAGGAACAAGACATTGTGAGAATCAAGTAAAATGAGTCTGAAGGTCTCTCTCTTCTATGTTATTATTAAGAACTTGGCAGAAACCCCACCGTACAGGTTGGTGTAATTATTGGTGGTCTGTTCAGGGGAGAGCCAGCCAGTGCCAGGGATGCTATAGATCGGTACTGAGGTATATTGGCAGATGTGTTGGATCAAAGAACTAGAACAACAAGAATTTTTCAGAGAAGGATTGAGATGTGTTAATAGAGCAGTTTGTGGGGAAACATGCTCGCTGCCTGCCTGCATTATGCCTGGATTAACTGAATGCTGTCAGTTCCATATTGCCATAGGGTTCACTAAACCCATTCAGTTTTGAATGAAAGAAAATGGACTCAAGTTTTTTGGAAAGGTGTTTTTATTAGCAGTCTGCAGAATCACTCAAGCACAACTGGGGCTCTGAGAGATTGTGAAGTACTCCAGAATTCCAAATTGTCATGGCATTTCTGCAACTGCCCTTGTGGTTGTTTGTAGTCTTCAAAATTTATTTTTTTCAGTAAATGTTGCAAAATTGGTAATTTGGCTCCAAACTGCAGAGCTGTTAAACATCGTCATTGTTTGTATTGTAGCAGTATCAGGGCCGGTGCAACCATTTAGGAGACCTAGGCGATCGCCTAGGGCGCTAGCATTTGGGGGGGCGTATTTTCTTCTGCAGCGACCGCGGCAGCTGGATCTTCGGCTTCCCCAGTCGCCACCAGCATTTAGGCGCAGAGAGTTGGAGCAGGGGAGCGCGGGGAGGGCCGCCTGCAGCAAGTAAGGAGGAGGGCACATAGGGGAACTCCCCACCCCAGGTCACTCCTGCCCCACCTCCTCCCCGAGCACACCATGGCTGCTTTGCTTCTCCTGCCTCCCAGGCTTGCGGTGCCAATCAGCTTAGGCGCCGCAACCCTGGGAAGTGGGAGAAGTGAAGCAGCGACGGCTTGCTCGGGGTGAAGGCGGAGCAGGGGTGAGCTGGGGCGTGGGGGGCTGCCTCAGGGCGGAGGATGGGAGCTGCCGTTGGGGAGCGCCTAGGACGGGGGCTCCGGGATGGGAGGGCGCAAAGGGGAAGTTTCAGCTAGGGCGCGAAACGTCCTTGCACCGGCCCTGAGCAGTATCCCAAGCTCCCAGCTGGAGCAGGTCCCACTGTGCTAGATGCTGGATGAGCACACTCACTGACTTGACTAAGGCCCAATTTCCACAAGTCATCTGAGCATATTTTTAAGTGGTTTGCTGAACTGTGGCCTTATTGCACCTATACTCTTAAAATACAATTGAACAAAATTCAAAATTAAAAAGCCTGAATAAACCAGTAGTATGTGCTGCCTATTTAAAACATTTTGTCTCCTTGCCAACTGGAGATGGGTTCATGCCACAGTGTAAATATCAAATACTTGCTCAAATGAACCTATTCCATTCTGAAAACATCAAAAAGTACCAATCTTCAATTCTCAGGGCAATGCAAAAATGCTCAGCTTCCAAGTATTTTTAGTCTTGCTGCATTTTTACCTACCTCTAGACACTATCCTGCCATCAGCAAACACCAGCTAAACTTAAGCCACAAGACTGCTTTATACACCCAAGAAAAAGCACCAGACTTGTTGATCCTGGCCAGGTGTTGTTTAATTCATCCTTTGCTCTGTTTGAAATGTGAGACCTTATCTAGATTGATGGCTCTGTTCTAAATGCTAAGGAGTTATTAAGCAACATTCCAGAGATTACTGAATTTACAGCCATTACTTCCTAATGAATTCTGGTTGAACTGACAATTTTAATCAATTCCACTCTGCAGAAGTAAAGGGGAAGGGAGAGAAATGAGGAAAAAAATAATTGAAAGCTTGGCCACAAAGCAATGCAACATTTGGAAATGAAGTTAGAAATGTCCAACTGAGTTGTGGTAATGAAATATCAAGTCTCGAGCTTGTAACCCTGGCCGTGATGTCATGGAGTCTGATGTCAGCATGTGGAATATGTGTTGGAGATTTCTTTTTAATCTTCTGAGTCAACAGGGTGTGAAAGATTAAAATGCACTGGATCTATCGGACTTGCCACCTCTACTTCGGGCTAGTTATTAATGTGCTATTTGGACAGCAGCAATGCTGTATTAATTGTATCACTGGCCAGTGATCAATGTGACAAGCTTAGCAAAGAGCACTGTTATTCATCAGAGGGTTGTCAAGGGATAATTGTCCTCATATGCATTAGAATAAGACAGTATGAGAAGCAGAATGGATGTGCTCTTATTTTTAGCTTCAGCTCTGTAGGTGTCAACAAAATTAAAATCAGCTAAGGTACCAATAAATAAACAAATTGAAAAGAAGCTTCGTTTTTCTGTGACTCAATTATCCCACTACAAAGTAACACCATGGGTCACACTATGATGGAATTTACATTTCAAAGTATTTCTTTTAGGATTTTCTTGCAAATAATTTATTGAAGCATTGTATTTCTTATCAATTACACTATTGCAGTTACGCAAACATTTGCAAAATATGCACTGAATAAACCAGAAATGAAACATTTGAAATACTTTTGTTGATATTTCTTGTTTCTTAACTTAAAACTAAATACAATGGCAAAGCTATTGTATTGCATGCAGCATATATTTAGAAAATTCGCTATGACATCCTTTCATGGGAAAGCACAGCAATATTAAAATATCAGTTGGTGCTTTCTCTCTGCAGAGATGAAGATACGTGCACTTCAACAGATAATTTCCCATTTCAAGCTTTATGAAAAGGCCTCAGAGTTAATTGTGAGTCTTACATTATCTTTAGGTGATCGCATTCTTTCCCAGATAATAATTTTTCTACAACCTTAGACAAACTCATGTACCATGGCGTACTAATTAGCATATGCCAGACTCAGTGCTGATTTTTCAGATGTGTGCTGCACTTGCAGTTTTAATTGATCTTCATGATATCTGCAGGTGCAGAGCACAAGTGGGGGGGAAAGCACACTATCTCCATTTCAGTGAATAGGATCTCATCCTGCAAAGCACTGAAGCATATGCTTAACTGTAAACATGGGAGCAGCCCCAGTTGAAGTCAATGGGACTCAGTGCGTGCTCAAAGTTAAGTGTGTGCTTAAGTGCTTTGTGGGATTGAGGCCTCAGTGTGGCTTTAGGAACATAACTTTAGACTCCCAGACTTGTATACTTGGCCTGAAACTAAACAAATGGGGAGTTAAGGCTGACCTTAACTTTCAGGGTATGTCAACACTGCCCTCCCCCTCAAGTGTGTTCTTAACTTGGGTTAGTTAACTCGGGTTAAAAGAGCAGGGAAAATGCAGGAACTCAGTTTTTAACTTGGGTTAGCAGTTGCTGTGACTTTCCTTCTATTTTAACCTGAGTTAAGAACATTCCTTTTTCTGCAGGGTGGACATACCCCTGTTTCCCTGAATTCTGAGTGTCTAATTGTATAACCTTATTATTCCTAATGTGACATTATGTGTATAACACATGTATATGGAGACCTACTCAATACATTGCATACTTCAATTTCCGTTTGCCTTTCCTCTGTCCATCCTGTCTCCATGGATTTTTTTAAAATATATATCGAACAGATGTTCTTCAGAGAATCTATCCTGTGAGATAAAATTCCAGGATACTGGCAAAGCAGGCTAACCACTGATGTACTGGATCCTTCAGCAAAAAAATGAGGCATTATGCTGGGTCTCCAGAGCTATCAATCTAACACACTTCACGATGTAGTAAATTCACTAAAAATAACAAGCTGTTCAGATCAATAGAGATTGGCAGAACTATGGGATAAGGCAGGATTTGACTGGAAAATGTTACATATGTTAGTAGAAAAAGATCAGCAAATAACTGAGTCAGAGCTCTAGTCATTTGCAGAGGAAAAGCTGGCAGGGTGGGCAGTGTTTAGGTTTGCCCGGGATAGTCTGTAGCCCCTGTTATGAGGAAGCTTGTTCAGAATGGATTTTCTTATCATTCAGCATCATTATTTTTAATGATCTCATCTGGAAGCCCTGCATCTGCCTTGCCAGAAAATGATCCCTTCTGAATCCTGAAGGAAAATGCTGATAGTAGAGATTTCTTTGTTTCTATAGGCACTTTGCTCATGCTACTGAGAAGAAATTATAAGTATTCCTAGGCAAACCCTCCCAATGCTAGTTTAATTTCTGACCCACCCAAACATGTTGAGGTGAAAAATTTGATGCGACTCTGAACATCATTGATTTCTTTTGCTTTAGAGAGACTTTGAGGTGTGGGCAGGGCAGAGACGCAATCCAGTAAAAAGCAGAAAGCTGGTAGTGTGGAAGGCAAATATAAGATATGGGAAAAAATAAGCAGGAGAGAAGAGAGAGTAACAATGGCTTAGCCTGCAAGCTCTCTCCCTATCAAGAATCATACTCCAGCTGTGTGATCTATGCAAGGCTCCATGCACCCTGAAACAAGACTTGCCTAGCTTCATGGTGAGCACCCTGCTTTACTCGTCAGAGCAGCAGACTGGAGATCCTGCACTAGTTTCACTTCAATTTAAAAGTGATATTTGGTTGAATTAAATAGGAAAGTGAATAATATCAATCCCGTATCCCTTCTCCTTTAATTAGGTCTTCAGTTTATTTTAACTTGTCCCAACACTTCTAATTTTCCTTGGGCATAAAAATGTGAGGTTTTGGGTATTGGGAGGGGAGAGTTGGGCACTGGGGTCTGTGGGATAAGCACTGTAGCTCGATGTTTTAAATGATTGAGGGTGAAGTAATTCACAATAAATATCTTTGAAATCTAATGGCAAGAGACAATGCTTAGGCTGACCATACACCCCATTTTGGCCAGGACAGTCACCTTTTTAAGTCCTGTCCTGGACATCCCGACTTTTTTGGCCAAATGGGCATTTGTCCCATTTGCTCTTGCCAACTGATCATCAGCTGGCAAGAGCAAATGGGACAAATGTCCAGTGTTGGGGGGGGAGCAAAAAAAAACAACAGGGTGCTCCCCCTAAGGGGCACAGAGGAACATTTGGGGTGTGTGTTGTGATGTTGTGGGGGCAGCCCCCCCATGGGCAGCCCAAGACCTGTGCCCCACTCCCCAGCAGGAAGCTGCGCAGGAGCCTGGCCGATGTGTCTTCGCTATGCCCTGTCCCTCCAGTCAGGGAGCAAAGGGGTCTCACATGCTCACTCTGAAGCCCAATCAGAGGGCAGCGCTGTCAAGGCCCTAATTCAAACTTTTCTCTGGAGCTGCAACTTGTGGGCCTTGGGCCTACCAGGCAACCCGGATGGTAAGAGCCTAACTGGGTCCTGCAGCATCCTCTAGTGCTGGGGAACTGAGTGTGGCACAGCCCTCCCTGCAGCCCCTACCCCAGCCTCATGCCTCCCACCTCTGAGTGGTTTCCGGAGCATCCCACCCCGGCCTTGTGTCTGCCTTACCTCCCGTCCTTCAGGGCTAGTCCCCAGAGTCGTCCTCAGTTCCTTCCCAAAACCGACCTCTTTCCCGCCCTAGTCTGCCTCCAGTCACCTGCTTCTGCCACATCCTGGCCTCCCCCTACCTCCCCAGAGCTGCTAGCTGGAGTCTCATTGGTCTTTAACGCTACCAGAGCCTCCTTCCTGCCCCACACGACTAGCTGGATCATAGTCCAATAGCCTCCTGGCTCTGAGCTCAAAAGTATTCGCACACATTCAGGCTCGCTCACACCCTGCTTTGCTGCCCAGATCCCAGCCATACGCATTCCTCTTCCCTCCTGGCCCCCATCTCTGCTGCTTGTCTCAACCGGGGCGAGGAGGAATGTTTGGGGAGGGTGAGCAACAACACCAGGTGGCTCGGGTCAGCTCTGTGTGTGTGTCCCATTTTCATTTAGGGAAATCTGGTCACTCTACCAGTGCTGGAAGCTGAAGTTAGCAAAATTCAAACTGTAAAGGAGAAGCACATGGTTAAGTGAGGTTAATTAATCATTTGAGCAGATTATCCAGGGGTGTGGTACGTTCTCAATCACTTGGAGTTTTAAAAATCTTGTCTTTCTGAAAGAGATTCTCTCATTCAACCACAAGTTATAGAGCTAATGGCAGGAATTAGGGAGTGAAATTCTATGGCTAGTATTGTGCAGAAAATCAGATTAAATGATCTGTTATACTTTTTTGCTTTGATGTATTAATCAGTTTGGAAGATTTTTTTTTTTTCATAACTGTAAACATTCAAAGCTTAAGGTTTGTTAAGGAAAAGCTTAGAATCTGTAGCAAATGTCTGCGGCCATAGAAACAGGATACGGGGCCTTCATTTATACAAGGGAACTGGTAAAAGAATATATTCCTGTAGCAGTTTATTTGTAAATCTTGTCCTATGAAATAGAAAATGGAAATCCTCCAACTGTAATTCTTTCCTTCCGTGGAAATCAGGAATTGGCAAAGTGCACTTTGAACAGTGAACCTCAGCCAAACGTCAGCAGAGATTCAAAACTAGCCCCAGGGCAAAGTCCGAGTTGCAACATTTAAAATAATTTAAACTTCTGAACTTTAGTAGGGGGAAAAAGCCTCCATCTATTGCAGTCTGTTCTGCAGAGAGCTGAAGCCCTGAGAATAACAGCTGTGCTTTGTATTCATTCCATTCCCCACAAGTCACAGCCATTTCGGTTTTGAACATCATCCTTGACTATTACAGCGCTTGACAATATGTGACCTTCAAACCCAACTTGAACAGACTAACATTTGATGGCATTTTCCATCAACAGGCAGAGATGACTTGCTAGGCTACTAGACTGAGTCTGGGCCAAGGGGTGAAAGGTTCAGCTGAGGAATTTGGCATGTTTCCTCTATCAACTGAGGAGCATAATGGAAGGAGATTTGTGTGCTGGCAGAAGAACTGTGCTTTAGGTGAGACACTAAACAGGCTGCTGAATTTGTGCAACGTTAAAGGGCCACATTCTGATCTCAATGAACCTGGTGTAGCTCAATGGGGTTATTCCAAACTTATGCTGCCACTACTGAAATCTGAACCCAACCTTCAGCTTTAAGTATCCAGGATGTGGGTGCAGTTACGGTTCTCAAACTAATTTCAGGTCAGCCACTGACCTGGGACCACAAGAAAATGGGATCACATGAAACACTTGCTAAGTTGACAAAACGGTACCTTAGTAGTCCCTGTGTATCCCCTATAGGAAGGTAGGGAAGGTCATTATAGTGAATACTGCAGATACTGAGGTAATTTAATTGGTTTATCTAAGAACCATGACTGAGTTTAATTTCCTGGTCTGACAGTGCAAAAGGGACCTTCAATTTGATGTAAGTGTAATTTACAATTGCTTTCAGACCCTTTACACTGCAAGAATAGTGTAAAGGAGCCTTACTGGCCCTATTGAAAAAAAAACTGTTACATGTTACTTTTCACTCAGATATGACCAGTCACAAAGTGAGCTCAAAGCATTAAAACCAAGCAGCAATTTAGACAATAAATATGCAAACCTCAGTACAGTGATGGGCAAACTTGGCTCAGTTCAGTTCAAAGAAGCATCCAAAAATTTAGGAGCAAATTTCTCAAAAATAGGAGCCTACAGGTAAGTGCCTATGAACTGGATTTTCCAAAGTGACTTAGAAACACAAGTCCTGTGGACTTCAGTGATCCTCCCAAGCTTTAGCTAGGTTTTGACACTCTTGCTTCCATGAACCTAAAATGGCCATATTGGTTTGCCAGCTTCTCTCCAGGACCTTCCAGCGGGAGACCAAGAACTTGTGGGAGTCACAGAAGGACCTTCAGAGCTGGTTCTGGTACTGGACAGGGAACGAGGAGAGGTCTGGAGACCTGTTATTGTTAAGGGGAGAGGATCCTCTTTATCCCCCATTTCCTCCCTTCCCCAGTTGTGCTATGACTGTTTCCTCCACCCTACTCTTCCTAAAGCAGGTTCCAGTGCCTCTGTTTCCCTCCTCATGAATCAAGCTTGGTTGGTTCGGGAGATGGGCAAGAATATGTATGGGTTCTACTTTCTTCTTAGCCTTCTTACCCATTCTGTACTATACAAGAAAAAGATGAAGTCCAGCTAAATTCAGTCTATGGTAGATCATATTTGTTTTTTCCCCTAAGATCTGAAAATTTCTTATTCATTTCTGTTATGGTAACACCAATTTAGATCAGGACCCCATTGTGCCAGGCACTGTACAAACACATTAAGCAGTCCTGTCTTGAAGAGTTTTCAGTTTAGCTAGACAGAGGATGGGGTCAGGAAGTTTTAGCCCCATTTTATAGATGAGGAACTGAGACAGATTAAGAGACTTGCCAAAGTCACACAGGGAGTCCCTGGCAGGGTTGGAAACTAAATTCAGATCTCTTCAGCCCCAGCTCAGTGCCTTGGCTACAAGAGCAGCTGCCTTCTTGAAAGTGTCTCTTTTTTGTTTTGTGGTCTGAAAGCTTCTCATTAATATCTCATATATGCTAATGATTGTGCTAATGACTGCTCTGTATGCTACACACTGAAATGTAAGCACAATATTTATATTTCAATTGATTTATTTTATAATTATATGGTAAAATCAAGAAAGTCAGAAATTTCTCAGTAATAGTGTGCTGTGACACTTTTGTATTTTTATATCTGATTTTGTAAGCAAGTCTTTTTTAAGTGAGGTGAAACTTGGGGTAAACAAGACAAATCATACGCTTGAAAGGGGTACAGTAGTCTGGGAAGGTTGAGAGCCACTGGTCTAGAGTAAGAAAAACAAGTTTAGTCTTGGATTAACTAGCTAAGCCTGATCTAAACTCTACTACTTCTCCTAATGTAAATGTTCCGGGCTTTCAGAATTCAAGCTCTATTTTAGCAGGTTAAGTTATAACCTAGGCAGGTGCCTCGCCTAGGCTAAAAGAGCTGACGATGTTTCATCTTCATAATTTCCTAACTTTGAGTCCTTCACTTTGCAGTTTTATCATTATTTTACTGTAGTATTTTTTATTGAATTAGTAGTTAGATGAACCAGAAGTGAGTATATTTAACCTTTCAAGTGGCGCTTTATGCATTGCTTGGCAGGGCCTGTCTACACTACAAAATTAAGTCGACTTTAAGTTATGTCAACGTACAGCCACTGGAGTAATTAAATTGGTTTTGTATGTCCACGCTAGCTCCTTCTGTCAGCCGTGCACATTCTCAGCAGGGGCGCTTGCACCAGCTGTCAGTGTGGGCATTGGGGGGGTATGTTAGCCACCCTGTGTGGTGGGGCTCCAGTTGTCTGCTGCCCGGGGTGGTTGGACTCTGGCTGTCAGCTGGAACACTCAACATGTTGTCTACACTGACACTGCGTCAACCTAACTATACTGACCTAAGCTCTACACCTCTCGTTGAGGGGTAATTATTAAGTTGATGTAGTGGGCGACTTACATTGGTGGGAGCAAAATCGTAGTGTAGATGCTTACAGAGTTAAGTCAATGTAAGCTGCCTTATGTCAGCCTAACTCAGTAGGTTAGACCAGGGCACAGAGCTGAGCAACTGATGCCATCATCCTGCAAGGTGACCATAAAAGTGGAACTTTATGCCCAAATAGGGCACCATATGGGAAGAGTGTTGCATCTGCCTGAGCCAGCTTTCAGGACTGGGCCTAGGTTTCCCAAACCACAAAGAATCAAATGCTTATAGGCAGAAGGGAAGTGAAAATTGTGGGGTGGGGAGCTGGTGCTAGTGTCAGAAAGATAGTTTAAATGTGCTACTTAGTGATGATATAGACCAGTTCGTTCCAGATCATAAGAATGGCCACACTGGGTCAGACCAAAGGTCTTCTGACAGTGGCTAATGCCAGGTGCCCCAAAGAGAAGGATCAGAGAGGTTATCATCAAGTGATCCATGCCCTGTCACCCAATCCCAGCTTCTGGTAAATAAAGGCAAGGGACACCATTCTGCCCATCTACATCGCATTTCAGAAATGCAGTGGCTTTCAAAAAATGTCAATGTGTCAACCAAAAGGACGGTCTGGATACTCATTCCATCAGCTTTTTGTGAATGTTGCCTCATTTAATACCTGTCATTTCAGATTGTGTGGATTGGTCTCAGTCTAATGCACTCTGTAAACTAGAGACTGTTTCTGCTGGGCGTATAGCAATGCCAGGGCCGCCCAGAGGATTCAGGGGGCTGAGACAAAGCAATTTCAGGAGCCCCTTCCATAAAAAAAAAAGTTGCAATGCTATATTCTCGTGGGGGCCCCTGTGGGGCCCGGGGCCTGGGGCTAATTGCCTCACTTGCGCCTCCCCTCCTCTGGGCTGCCCTGAGCAATGCTGGGAAAGAGCTGCCATGCCTTAGGAGCTCCTTTTTGTTTTGTTTAGCAAGCTAGAGCTCGGTACTGCACTGAAGACTCATGTGAGCAGGGGCTGCAGGATTTTATCTGAAATATCAGGGATATTTAACACGCTGGAATAACTGCAACATGAGCTTCCTCTTCAGTACATAGTCAATATCTTTGACTGTAGTTTTGTGTGTGCGATTGTACTTGGCAGGGAATTCCTTGAATAGTTTATGCATGGAACATCTCTAGACCCTTTTGGTAGACGAAACTATTGCCTGTTCAGAGATTGGTGAGATTTCTTCTGTGACTGCAAACAAAAAGTTATTACAAAAAGAATGAAAAGGTCAAGGGCCTGATCTAGCCCCCATTCATCTGAATGAGACTCTTCCCATTACTTTTAGTGAGTACACTCCAAAGAACACTCCTAGCCAGAGTAACCACTGCCTCTTTCCAGTCAGGCTGGGATTCTGCACAAAGCAAGTCATGCCTGAAAAAAGAGATTAGTACTTCCTGAGACCCACCTCAGTCTCATAAGGCCTTGGAAATGAGGAAGGAACTAAAAGTGGGTGAAGAGACCCTTATTAAACTGCATGTTAACCAAGGGGACCTGTTGTACCTCTTGGTGCTACTGACATAATTAAACAAATTACAGATTTGTTTTCAGTGGAGATAGCATTAATAGCATTGTACCAAGTTACCAAGTTCAAGTATAGAGCTATGTAGTCAAGGGATTGTATTTCACATGTGTGCCTTACATGAGGCAACATGCTGTGAGTCAATAGGTGTTGAAGGTACTCAGTACTTTGTAGGATGAGGTCATTAGTGTGTGCAAGTGTCTAGATTTGCCACACAAGGCAAATTGAGTTATTATAAAAAAGCAAATAAATCTGCATGTGATGCACAGCCCAATTTGTTCAGCAACTGCCCAATATACAGTCTGTCTTCTGAAGAAAAAATTGAAGAAAACATCCATTCTGGTTGGGGATGGGTAGTGGACTGGAACCTGTAATTATTAAATCAGAATTCAGAAGGTTATATAAGTGAGTTCAGAATACCTCTAGGCAGCCCTACTGGCAAAATGTCTGCTGAATTATCTGTAGGGTGTCCAAGGAGAACCCATATTAGGCTCAGAGGTTGGAGAAGACAAAAGAATGGAAATATTGGACTTAATTCTGCTGCCACTTATACCAGTTTGACATTGTTGTAATGCTGGGTTACCGTTGTGTCATAGTATCTTTCCCCAATCCGAACCTTAGAGTCCAAAAGTTGGGGTACCAGCATGAATTCCTCTAAGCTTAATTACCTGCTTAGATCTGATAAGCTGCCACCAATCAGGAATTCCAGTGCCTGATACACTCTGGTCCCCCCAAAACCTTCCCTGGGGACCCCCAAGACCCAGACCCCCTGGATCTTAACACAAGGAAAGTAAATCCCTTTCCTCACCGTTGCCTCTCCTAGGATTTCCCTCCCTGGGTTACCCTGGAAGATCACTGTGATTCAAACTCCTTGAATCACAACACAGAGGAATTAGCTTTGTTCCCCCACCTTCTCCTCCCCTCCAGGTGTTCCCTCCCTGGGCTCCTAGAGAGAGAACCAGATTCAAGCTCTGTGAATCTAAAACAAAGGGATTCCACCCTTCTCCTCTCTCGTCCCCTTCCCTGTTAAGTACAGACTCAATTCCCTTGAGCCTCAACAAGGGGAAAAATCAGACAGGTCTTAAAGCAAAACTTTTAATAAAAAGAAAGAAAAAAAGTATAAGTTCTCTCTGCAATTTAGATGGTAAAAGTTACAGGGTCTGTCAGCTTATAGAAACTGGAGAAAAAGCCTCCTCCAGCAGAAATACAATTTAAAATACTTCCAGCCAAATACACATTTGCAAATATAGAAAACAATCAAAAGACTATAACCGCCTTTCTTACTAAATACTCACTATTCTGAACATATAAGAGACTGTAGCAAGGAGATTGGCAAGAAACCTGGTTGCACGTCTAGTCCCTTCCAGGACCCAGAGAGAACAAAGCAAAACCCAACAAACACAAACAAAAGCTTCCCTCCACCGAGATTTGAAAGCTTCCCTCCACCGAGATTTGTTTCCTGATAGGTCCTCTGGTCAGGTGTTTTGGTTCCCTGTTTGTTAACCCTTTACAGGTAAAAGAGACATTAACCCTTAACTATCTGTTTATGACACCTTGATTTTAATGAGTGTAAGTGAGGAGTATTCAGCCCATTTGCTTCTAACAGGTGAAATATTGTTTGCTCCGGTCTGTACAAGTGAAAATAAAATATAGTATGGTAACTCTTTTGCCAGATAGATTAACCTGTCCTATTCTCAACACGTGGAATTGGCCTTGTAAATTTCTTGGCCAGCAGTTTCTCACAGTATGAGACTTGCATTGCTATCTGACTGCCAGATGTTGGTGTTAAATTCTTTTCTGTTCAGTGCTGCATATAGGGTGACCAGATGTCCTGATTTTATAGACACAGTCCTGATTTTGGGGGCTTTTTCTTATATAGGCTCCTATCACCCCCAACCCCCTTTCCTGACTTTTTACACTTGCTTTCTGGTCACTCTAGCTGCATAAAATGGAGTGAAAAGAGACATTGTAGGGATACATGGAATAAGGAGGACAAATTTATTCACACAGTAAATTCTGTAATACTATGCCTATAAATTTACATTCTAGACGCTACATAACACTGAGTGTATGAACTGATCTCTGTAACTAGATCAGTGCTGTTTACTGCTATTTGTGCTGTAGTTCACAGAATGAACTCTCTAACTACCCGACTTCAGGTTTTGGTTCTGATGCAGTCTGGGATATAGTGCACATCCAGCGCTTTTCAGTGCCTCCCATTAATGTTAATGGGAGCTCTGCAATTAAATTCTACAAGCAACACCACTGGACTTACTCCTATACATCCCTTGAATAGCTTAACCTGAATATGTTTTCTATTTCTCTGGTACCTATCCTGAGCTTCAGGCATCTCCCAAAAGTGAAAGACACAGTTGGAAAATCTAAAACATATTCAGTACAATGCTTTGGGTCATAAGTTTTTTAGTCATGTTTTTTTCCCCAATCAATAGGCTCTCTCACTAAAATCTAAAATGCTCTGCCCAAACCATATCATAGTATAACATGAGACTTCATCCAAATCATCCTTCAGTCCCTCCAACTACTAATCCTCAACCTCCTTATAGGGACATGAGAGGATTGGGTTGGCAGCATCCCTGGAAGACTAACAAACCCAGGCTCCAGAGGATCACAAATGGAAATGTCTAGAAGACCTGTAATGGACAATGCCCTCACATCAGTTTCTTTGCCCACTTGATGGTGTCTGTGCCTCCATCAGACCTGCAGAAGTCCCTTTGAAGCTAAAGATGGAGCTTTGAGAGAGAGCCACACAGAATCACCTCTGCTATCTCAAGTAGGGCTGGAATAGCCACCCCGTAAAAATTCACCCTTATATCCCAAGTACCATAGCAGAAGCCACTACCTGTTTTCTATATACATGCTGACATCATTACTGAAATATGTATATTAGCTTCCCAGGGCCAAATCCTCAGCTGGTGTTAGCTGGCATACTCCATTAGCTTCAGTGGAGCTTTGCCATTTTACACTAGCTGAGGATCTGATGCATAAAACATATTTTCTCAATAAATGGGCACCCTATAATATGATGACCACCATTGAGAAGAGTCATGTTTTTGTTTGGTGGTGATCCATTTTAGCATAACTATTGCAAAACTTAACGATTCTAGCAATCACCAGAGGTGCCTCTGCATATGTAAAGTGAAGGAAGAAGGAAATTCAGCTGTTAACATATTGATATCAAAATGTAAAAGCCTTTGTAAATAATGATTTCCCATCCTCCTACATGTCCTCATTAACTACATCAATCATAATTGTAATCTAGTCAAGAGATGTCATTCAGGTTCAGGAGTCTGCTCTATTAAAGATCCCATGTACCCTACATGATTTAGAACCATACAAGTGTTTCTAGCTTTATGTTTCACAACACACCTGAAAGACTGAATGAGAGAGACATGTAAGAAGGTGGGATATGTGGGTTGGAGGAGTCCTTCTAAAAGGGGTTTACTGCCCAGATAAGTAATTATTTGCCAGTCCAGAGGTACCATATTTTATGTTGGGGGAAGGGTAAGTGAATAACGGCTCATCTCTCTGATATGGTTAAAAATGCCGTCCAGCTTACCAGGAGCTAATATAAAGAGATTCAAAATGTTGCAAAGTACACACAAGTGGTTAAAAACTGTCTTTGTTTGTCCATAACAATGTGCGCTGGTACTCTGCCTCACAGTGAAAATGTTTGCTTTTAAATGGCTTTCTGCAGGGAAAGATTCCAACTATTGTATCTGTTAAAGGAAGACGCTTGGAAAAATATCAGCTTGCCTCGCACTTAGATACTTTGTTTCTATTGATCCTCAACAGCTCTAGCCTTGAGCTGCAGGATTTCCAGAACATGCTGCATCTCATCTATGATTTACCTTATTACATGACCAACTTAAAACTAAATAATTTAAATAGCATATACAGAAATATAAAATTTCCTTTAAATGGACTTAGGTAAGCAGCTCTCATTTGTGGCTTTGAACATCTCTCTCTAAACTGGAAAAAAAAGCTTGGTTAATTGGTAGTATTACTTCAAATTAATATCTGATGGGTTCAGTTTTCCAGACAGTGACAATGAACATGTAGGGTAAACATTTCAAAATGTTCAAAACTTAAGTTCATAAAACCCATTTTCAAAAGTAATTTACGAGTTGAAGCCCCTAAATCCCGTAAACTCCCGATGAGATTTAGGGGCCATTGAAAATGTTATCTGCAATTCTGAAGTGAGTGATTATGTTATGTCTAGAATGTTAACTTGCATGTTTGTTTAAAAGCTATTAAGGCCAAATGGGACCCTTATGATTACCTAGTCTATCTGCATAACTTAGGTCATACAATTTCTTCCAATGGTTCATGCATCTGGCCAGCAACTTGTGGTTGAACTAGAGCCTGTCTTTAAGAAAGCCATTTAATCTTGATTTAAAGACTCCTAGTAATTTACTGCGGCTCTTGGTAATTTTTTTCATTGGCTAATTACCCTCACTTATCTTACAGGATGAGATACATTTGTGTGTATTTTACTGTGATTATCTCAGGAATTCACTCCTACATGTAAACAATCCTTGGAAGTTGTCTGCAAAGCTCCTGTTAATTCCTGCTACCCTGGCACCCATTCTTCACAATCCCTTCTTAAAACTCAGTTCTTTTGGGAAGCTATTTCTGCTTCTGAGGAGGTCAGTTTTCTGGAATCTGAACTCCTTAAACAGAAATTGCTGTTACATTAGAGAGCTTGGATACAAGAGCTTGAATTTGGAGATAAGAAGAACCTTTTATCTCTAAAGGGATGCTCAGTTCAATGCATGGTGACAGGTATTTTCCATCCCATGCATCTGATGAAGTGGGTTAGATCCCACAAAAGCTTATGCTCAAATAAATTTGTTAGTTTTTAAGGTGCCACAAGGACTCCTCGTTGTTTTACCAATTCAAGTTGAGCGCAAAATGCAGGTTTTTTTAATAAAGCCTTTAAAAATAGAACTTAAAATTCTGATGGAAATAGAGCTTATTAAGCTAATAAACATCCCCCTTTCAGTATTTGGAGCTCAAAATGTGTTGGCAACAAGAACCTCAAGGTGAAGTTAACAGAAGGCTTCAGTTTATCCTCCTCAAACCCGACTGTGTTCTGAGATGCCAACAAGTAGCTGTACTAAAACACAGATTTCCTTTTTAAATTAACTTTCTTAATTTCTAATTTTTTAGTCCAAAAACTAAATGAACCATTAAAGGAAACCACACTAATGAGATGAGCTACAAAGCAAAGCATGCCTAGGGCAACAAACAGGCTTTTTAATTTGTTAAACTTCCATATCTATAGCTCTGGTTGTGATGGATGATGTGACTAAATAAATAAATTAGGAATATCAAATGTTTTTCGGCACATATTGCCTCTGCTGTTTGCCTTTGCCCAGTTGCTCACATTTTTTGGCACAACGAAGCACTAGAATGGACTTTAAAGAGGTGTGAAAGGAGAGAGAGTCCATGGGATGGAATAAACACTGATTTGGGCTATGAAGTCGATGGGCCTGATCCTTAACCCCTTGTAAGACTATAAGACTAGTTTGTATAAATAGTGGCACAGAGTGACCTTAAATCTGCCTAAAAGGCAATGTTGTGGGCTTTGTTACCTGCTTCCACCTCCCCTTGTGCACAGGAGGCACCTCAGGGTTACCAGAAAGAGAGAGGAGGAGGGGAGGAGCCGGAGTACAATGTACTCTGCTAATTTGTGGGCAGTAGTCTCTGTCGGTCTGTTCTAACTGATGTAAGTTAGAGCATCCTGTGGATACTCTAAATTGCTCCAGGGGCTGCTTTGATCCCTGTCTGGCCCAGGATTGAGAGTTGTGAAGTGTTTTACAATCACCTCTGCCTTTCTCTGTGCTGAGTGTTTGCGTGGTGTACTTGGGGTTTGAGCCCTATAAATGTCAAGTGGGAGGAACCCTTGAAGCCCATTTCATCTGCAGTGTCAGTGGGTAAACTAGGTCAATGAAAATAGGAACTGGCCCAAACTGATGCCCTAGAACTAGAGACAAAAGTTTTTTAGTTCAAAAGTGTAACATCTTTCACTGGTATGTTCCTCTGCACTGTCTGCTACCAGCTGAAAACAGAAGCATCAAAATGTAGCAAAAACGCTGTTCTCATTGCATGAGCAGCTCAGCCAGAAGCAAGAAATATCACACAGGGAATTCTCAGGAGATTTACAGCCCCATTGCCAATACATGGGCTTGGATGGTTGGATGAGCATCCAACTTTTGGGCGATTTATCTGAACCAGATCTTGAAGTCTGCCCTTCACTAATGAGGTATTTGGGGTATCCCCAGTATTCGCACATACAGTACTTGCGGAAGCTGTTTTCTGTTTAACCCACAGGGAAAGATCTGGGAAGTGTGGCCCTGCATGAGGTAAATGGTGCGCTCTAAGCTTTTATGTTACTTCATGAGGGTGTCATTGACCGTGGCAGTGAGTGAGCGGCTAGATTGCTTTTGAGTGAAGGAGCTGTGTGCGAGAGAGTGCTTGGAGTGGTTTGAGACTAGTGCCTGCACTTGGGTGGAGTTTCTGGAAAGGAGGGAGGGCAGAAGGCTGGTTCACCTACCCTCTAACCCATCTGTAGGGTTAGCCTCATTTGGACAGAAGCCATATACTGCATTCTTATAACAGGGTTCTGTTCAATATCTTCATCAACGACTAAGATGTTGGCATAGAAAGTACGCTTATTAAGTTTGTGGACGATACCAAACTGGGAGGGATTGCAACTGCTTTGGAGGACAGGGTCAAAATTCAAAATGATCTGGACAAATTGGAGAAATGGTCTGAGGTAAACAGGATGAAGTTCAATAAAGATAAATGCAAAGTGCTCCACTTAGGAAGGAACAATCAGTTTCACCATACAGAATGGGAAGAGACTGTCTAGGAAGGAGTATGGCAGAAAGAGAACTAGGGGTCATAGTAGACCACAAGCTTAATATGAGTCAACAGTGTGATACTGTTGCAAAAAAAGCAAACGTGATTCTGGGATGCATTAACAGGTGTGTTGTAAACAAGACACGAGAAGTCATTCTTCCGCTTTACTCTGCGCTGGTCAGGCCTCAGCTGGAGTATTGTGTCCAGTTCTGGACACTGCATTTCAAGAAAGATGTGGAGAAATTGGAGAGGGTCCAGAGAAGAGCAACGAGAATGATTAAAGGTCTTGAGAACATGACCTATGAAGGAAGGCTGAAGGAATTGGGTTTGTTTAGTTTGGAAAGAGAAGACTGAGAGGGGACATGATAGCAGTTTTCAGGTATCTAAAAGGGTGTCATCAGGAGGAGGGAGAGAACTTGTTCACCTTAGCCTCCAATGATAGAACAAGAAGCAATGGGCTTAAACTGCAGCAAGGGAGATTTAGGTTGGACATTAGGAAAAAGTTCCTAACTGTCAGGGTAGTTAAACACTGGAATAGATTGCCTAGGGAAGTTGTGGAATCTCCATCTCTGGAGATATTTAAGAGTAGGTTAGATAAATGTCTATTAGGGATGGTCTAGACAATATTTGGTCCTGCCATGAGGGCAGGGGACTGGACTCGATGACCTCTCGAGGTCCCTTCCAGTCCTGGAGTCTATGAGTCTATGATAACAGCAGCTGAACTCGTGCTCTGAGGCATAGCGCCTGCCATTTGGGGTTTTATGGGCCTGAGCAGAGGCCTACTGAAATCAACGGAAAGTCTAACATTGACTTAAGAGGGCACTGGACTTCTCTCTCTCTAGATCCAGTTGCTAATGGGAGGAAGTGATAGACTGATAGCCAGTTGGTATAGATAGGCATAGGGGTCACTGACTTCAGTTTCCAGGTTTTCTTGAAAAGGGGTAATAAGCCTAATTATAAAAGGATAATTGTCCTCTATGCACAAAAATGTGTATTGCATTTTCTTTTCTTTGAGACTGGGATTTTTAAAAGGAACCTAAAGGATTTAGGTGCCTAGCTGGATTTCATTGGGATTTAGGTGTCTGTCCTGTTGAAGATCCCAGCCTTAATTTTCTAGTCCCATGGCATCCACTTGTGTAAGCCGTAAAGGACAGTAGGACAAACATCCAGTCTAAGCAAAGCCAAACCTGGTATATTGTTTGCAATTTTATACAGAACTGCAGGGTAGTATTGACACTGTGAAGCTGGGTTGGAGAAGGAAATGATCCAGCAAATCTCTGTGGGACAAGGATAATGCTATCTGCTGTCATGGCTCCAGAGAGCCCATTCCTCCTCTATACTCTGGCAAACTGTATGAGGACAGAAAGTAGAGTGCACACTCTGTTCACTGAACTCCACTGAAAAGCAGTGACGACTTCTGCCTCTATTCTAGCACTCAGCAGCTTTGAGACTTGCCAAACAAACAGCTGTTTTAACTTTTTTGTTTTGCAAGTTTTTCAATATTATTCCATCATGCTTTGAAGCCGTTCCATGCATGTGATCTACCTGGCCATGCCTGTGGGTGCTCTGCATGTACTTCAGATGGTATACAACGGACCCCAGCATTTTTTCTTTTTTGCCAGTTTTAGCAAATAAACATAATTCCTGTTTGATAATGGATTGTTGCACTTTTAATCAATAGAAATGCTTATAGAAAACTGCCCTGTTCATCCATAGAACAAATTTTTACCAGGCTGAAAGCAGAGGACCACTATTGTTATCCAAGTGGTAAAATATATCTACCAATTAACCAGCTGGATTCAAGGCCCTGCACTGCTCATGGTGACTGACTGGGTGAACTGCTGTCCTGTAATTTCAAGGAACTCTGTGTATGTGTAGCAGTCCCCCTGCATGTATCACTGTACAGAGTCAAGGGCAGAGCCACACTTGACCCTTCTCTTTTGTGCCTATCCCCCTGCATTGCCTTAATTCAGCCCTAGCCTTAGGCCCGGCTCCTCAGAGATTCTTGAGTATCTAACTCCCATTGAAATCAATTGGAGTCAGATACCTAAATACCTTGAGGCTTTAGACCTTTGTGGCTAAACCTGTGTGTTAGATATTCAGTTTTTCATCTATTCTCATTACAAGCAACAAGCTGCCCTCTCTGAGGAAGCTATGAGTTGTAAAATGAACCAAAAGTTGAAAAAGACCATAGAAAAAAATTAAAATTGAAGTGGAAAAAAAAAAAGCAGCCAAATAACCCCCCTGCCACAGGCAGGTACACTTCCTCCTACCCCCACAAAAAAGGGTAAGGAAAAGATTCATCTATGGCAAGCAGAAACATAGGCAGAAAATAGCATATTCATCTGGGGAGAGGGTTGTGGGAATGCAATTAATCTGAAACATACTTTCAGTAGCAAGGGGAAAGGATGCTTGAAAGCAGTTATGTTAAAAGAGAGCTAGGGACGATAGTGAATAGAAAATTAGACACGAGTTTGCCATGCAGTTAAGCAGCCCGATGCAGTTTTGATTTGCATATAGAGAGGCATCGTGTCATAGAACAGGGGGGCATAGTCCTCTCCACAGCTCTGGTGTAACATTCAGAAAAGCAACCAATCTTACAAGGAAGCTGAAGGAATTAAATTATTTTGAGGAAAGATTTAAGCCACTGTGCAAAGATGCATACCTTGTCTAGATGATGAGTAATGGGGGGATATGATAACAGGCTACAAATATATCAAATCCAGAAACTTGTTGAACTGACATATGGTAGGTGCAGGCGATGAAAACTATATTCTGAGACCCAGGAAATGCATATCCGAACCTGAAAATCTGATATGCCTTCGTGTATCTAAGACTGCTGGGTCAGGATTTGTTTGCTGGCCCCCAAGAACTTCTGCAAAAGTTTAACAACCTGCTTATGGTGAAAGTATTTTTTTCATTAGCTTATTGCCAAAGGGAAGAAAAAGCTCACTCCTGTCCACATGTGAAGTGCTGAATCTACAGGCCATGTACATTCAGTGCCCAAGTCATTTTTTTTGATAGATGTAATCATACCTAAAAGCCATCAGAGGCCCACATGCTGCAAATCTCATATTCTGATGCTCCCCAGGCTTCTCTGGGATCACTCCACAACAACACAATAGAAAACAAATTTGCCCTGATGCAGAAATGCTAAAAATAGAACACCCCCTCCACAGCCACACACCCAATCTCAGTAAACAGACGGCCAAGTCCCATATACATATAATGGAAATCAAGCCAGAGCCCCATCATTTCAAGCCTTTGGTTTGTGGATACCAAAGAGAGTTTAGGAAGAATGTATTTGTAAAGAACTTTTTACTATAGCCAGGATGTCAAGAATGTTTGCTTTCCAAATTTGCCTCTTCTGGAAGTCATATATGCTTTGAGCCTCCATAAAGATGTTTTCAGAGACATCCAAATTTATACTGCCTCATTACTGAGCCATCAGGCAGCAATAGGTTTTAAGGAAACCTGCTAACAAGCGTGTTTTAGATAACTTTGCTTTGTTGAGAACCTGACAAGGGAACATGATAGTCAAGCTTATCTTCAGGATCATATGGTTTGATCTAATGCTCACTGAAGTCACTGAGAATCTTGCTGTTGACTTCAGTGGGCTTTGGATCAGGCCCATTATGAGAAAGAAACTTGGTATTTGAACTATCAAGCAGCATTTTGCTGAGGAAGCTGAACGGGGGCTCTGCTGACAGACTGAAAAATATGAAACCGAAGTTCCTTTAAGTGACGAACTTCAAAGGAATGTAGCAATGTTGTTAAACGCTTCGGACAGAGCACAACTGATTTTCCCCCATGCCCCTGTGCAGGGACAGTGCCATGCAAGACCAGCCACTTGCTGAAAGACCCCAAAGAAACGTATCCAAGCTTCCTATATTGCTTTTGTATATTGTGTATCCAATTGTCAGTTCAGCTGTTTACTGAACTCCATGAGATTGATGCTTCCTAGCTGCTCTGGGTGAAGGAGCCCAACTTGCCCTCTTTGTCTAGTGTAGAAATGAATGAGGGTCACAGAGACCTTTGCATGATGCAGCAAAAAAACCAAGCTGAATGTTAACGGTTTCTTCCAAGAAAATCAGAGACAATTGGGATGTGTGCCCTCTTGGGTTTACACTGATTTTTTTTTTTGGTCTTTCTGTTGAAACAAACAAAATGAAGTGTAATTAGTGATGTTATGCAAGATTATGTTAGCTAATGTTTGCGGGTAATTAATGATGGACTGGAGTAAGAAATACCCCAGATATATGGGAAACAACTTTCCAGGTCATCCTCCCCCCGCCAAAAAGACCTTGAAGTGTATAGGGCCATTCATTTAGTATTTTATAGCGCACACTTGCCTGTGCTTGATGTTTTACAGTGTTTAAATAGTATTAAATCAGAGACAGCTAGATCTAGATATATCCGCAGTGGTGAACGAGGTAAGGATATTTTAAGAAAATTAGATCTCTGGTTAAGCAAAGCCAAACCGATATATCGTATGCAATTTTTTACAGAACTGCAGGGTAGTATTAACACTGAGGCTGGGTGGGAAAAGAAAGTGATCCAACAAATCTCTCTATGGAAATAGAAGAATGAGGCTATCCACTGTGGTTGGTACAAGTTTAATCATGTATTTTGACACTTTAGTTTTGCAAAAACAAACTACACAGCAAAATGCTGGAGGGTACACCAGGATATAGGGAATCATTTCCCCATCTCCTGGGACTGAACAACTTCTGGTATGATGCAAGAAAATCAATGCAAGAGTTGTTTCAAGGCTAGCTTCCCAAATCCCACTAGTTGGGTGGTAGCAAAGTGTCCCAAGAAGAGAGATGCCAAGTTAGAATTTTTGTGACTGCAGCCAATATTTCATCACTTTGGTTGTAAAAAAACAAGTATCATATAGAAGTGAGGCTGACTAACATACAAGAATTGAAATGTGAAATCATTTTTTGCCTGTATTAGATTACTAGCCAAATTGGGGAAAAAATGGCTAAATGAGAGGAAGTGATTAAAAGTCAATAGGACTTTAACTTAAAGGCATTGTCATAGGGCAAGCCTGCCTGTAGCACCCCTTGCTGGCCAAACAGGGCATTGCTGACACACTCTGCCTCAGATTTTCTCCCCCTGAGGTAGTTTTCCTCAGCTCTCCATACACAGGTCAGTGCTGGAGATGTGGCTTGGCCCTCCAGGCAAGACAAAAACAAACTTAACCCTTTCTGGGATAGCAAGAGTTCAACTAAAAGCCCCAACAAACCAAAAGGTTCTTCCAACTTTTGTGGACTTCTCTTGATCCCACCTCTGGTCCCTGATCTCAGACTCAAAGATAGCCCAGAAAGGGGCTTTCTCCTTCTCCAGTAGAAAACATTTCCCCCCCCCCCCAGACTGATTCCCCTGGATTATTTACTAGTCTCACCCCCTGCTTGGCTCTGTCCCTTGCATCCTTCTCTGCTCTGCCATACAGCCCTGTCCCCAGGGATTTGGAGCAATCAAATTTTTGAATTGCTCCACTTCGGCTCCGTTCCAGCTCTGGGCAAAAACCTACTGGTCCGTGCTCCAGCTCTGGGCTCCTCTCCAAAGCTCTGCCTGGCCCCATGGCTGTTTCTCCTGGAGCTGTCAGCCTCCTGCAGACCCTAGCTTAGGGGCTTCCACAGGAATCTGCTCTGCTCCCTCTGGTTTCACACTGTAGACTGATCTTTCTGCCCTTTTAGGAGGCCCAGGTGCACATGGAACTATCACTTGGCCACCTTAGTCCCACCCTCCTCAGACTGGGAAGCAGCTATTACTTATGCCACAGGTGGGTCAGGCCCCATCTCCCCTTAAAGGAGCCAGTCACCCTGTCACGTGTATATTGTTTGCTTCTATATGTTATTACGCCTGCCAAAATTTGATATTTTTGTACTTCAACGGATATCAACATTTAAACATTTTTCAATTTTTATTCATTTAGATGTTCAAAGTTGAGTAAAATTATGGATTTTAAGCATTTAAAATGTATTGAAGTTCTCACATTGTGGGAAATTGGGGATCTCAGACAATAATTATTTAATGACAGAAGATGTTAAGATTAAAAAAAATGGCTTTATAACTGTTAAAAATACAAATTGTCAACATCAATGTCAAAATATACAAAGTAACTATCCTTAAATCAAACTCTAAATTCTTAAGCAACATTTGTCTGACTTTGCCTATCTGTAAATTTTGATTAGCATCAATGAGAAATATTTTTGTCAGTTTGTGTTTGTATAGTGAAATTGATGGTTACTGACATTTGCCGATAAAAATCTAATCCTTCCAAGCCCAACTTTTTCTTATTTGGATTATGGTAATCCCTAGAGGTTTAAGGGCTCCATTATGCTATACATCTTACAAACACAGTGAAGAAGAACAGACAGTCCCTAACCTAAACAGTTTACAAACTAAATGGACAGGACAAAGGAAATTCATTCTACTGATGGGTAGTGGAATCACAGGAAGAAAAAGCCTAGATTTGAACCCAGGTTTTCTAAATCATAGCCCAGTGTTCTAACTACCATACCATGCTTCCTATAAAGAAACCTAATGTTTCTTGCTCACATGACAGATAGGGATACTTACTATTATCCTACAAACTAGCTTATTACTTCTGAAAGACACAAATAGCTACAATATAAGGATAACACAGACTATCAGAGCAGCCCTTCTCCTGGAGTTCTTTGCTCTGTGTAGCTACCCTACTCCTACTAACTCACTATTGGGCAAGCTATGACAGCTACAGAAGCAGCAGTGGCAGGGATCCAAAGAATGGAAGAGACAATGAAGATGATTGGATGGGGAAGCTGTGGGTTGTATATTATTCTGGAGAGGGCACCTGAAAGGTGCTTCACTTTTAAGAAGTGCCACCTGATGGAAGAGAAGGTCTGAGGTTTGCAGATGCAGGTAGATGAGTTTTTCAAAAGGGATTTGAACAGATGGTGGAGGGAAGAGAGAGGAGGCTGAAGAGAACTCAAGACATGCAGGTGCAAGCTAGAGCAGACAACTGTGAAGGTAGACTGCTGGGAGAAGAAAGATTCCAGTGGAAGCCTGTGACTACAAGAACCAGGCAGAGGAAGAGATTGACAAGCAAATAAGAAATAGAGCTGAGGAACAGATTTGCTGAGTTGGAAAATGAAGGGGCGTGGCAAGGAAGAAGACAAGAGTGGCCAGTCCTACAAGAAAAGAGGAGGAGTCAGTGGCGGTAGCCAGAGTTTGGAGTCCCAGAAGAATAGAAGATAACTTGCAGAAGATTGCAAGTGAGAACAGAAGACAAGACAACTTGCAGCCAGAAAGAACAGAATGGGGAATGCCTGTGAAGTGCACCAACCCCAGGAAGATACGGGTCTACATGACTGGTGACTCCCTACTAAGAAGGGACAGGCCTTTCACCAGAGCTGATCCAGTGAGCAGAAGGCTGTGCTGTCTACTGAGAACCAATATACAGGATGTGGACCAGAGGTTCAAGACGATCCTAATGGGAGTAGGAAAGAATCCATTGCTGATGGTAGGGCCCAGATATCTGGGGTGTGATATCTGACAGATTTCTTCACCAAACAGTTACCCAATCAACACCACGTAATGCAATGGAGGCGCTCTATAACAGCACATTAGTTTAGTTTGATTCCTTGTTTTTAAAACTTGCTTCCCTTGCTCCTCAGAATGGTACTATGTACTATCTTAGTACATACTCAGAGCTTGCATGCATGTTTCTAGAATACAGCTGTGCTCAATGCATTTTACAGTATATACACGTAAAGTCTGTAGCTGTTTACTTGTACGCATTTATATAGATATTTTAATCTATTAAATATCTTTGAAATGTAATAGAAATGATAGCTTGATCTAAAATAAGTCAATTGTTTGCACTCCAAGCTACTTTCAATCAAATATTGGTCGAATGTTGGTTCTGATGCACACAACTCGATGCAATACTCAATATGTGGAAATGGACTTCCATTAGTTTATCCAAACATGATGATGATGTTTGTGTATCAAATGATAGGCTCATGGCTTACGGTTGTTCATAAACTGGCCACTAGAGCATGCATTATTCTCTACAAAAATACTATTTGCATCACTTTTCCTTTATGTAATAAATAACAAGTGAGAGCTATGCATGAGTACGTAGTCTTTTACTAGTTCCTGTGGTGTTTTTTGTATTATTTTCTGAACTAAACTCTCATTACAAAGACTATAATGATGGAGAACGCAGGTTAAAAAATCAGCTGGTTTTCTGGAGGTTCTGACTGGGCTTGTGCTACAGGATATTTATTCCTCCAAGATTTTCAAAAAGGATCCAGTTCACTCTGTAAAGGACTAGGTTACCTGATGCTGCACTTCCTGAAGTAACTGTCAAAACTGCAGTGGGAGTGAGCTCCAAATAGTTTTACTGTGCTCCGTGTCCTGCAAACAATTAGACTAGTCGTGTGTGTAAGTGTTTGCAGGATCAGGGCCGCTATGCTTGAGCAGTTGGAAAGCTTTGGACACGTACCACAGAAGCTTACATTTCTTATACTGATATTGTTTTTAAATTAAGAAAAGTGGTCAGAGCAGAGAGTTTTTCCAAGAAGAGTGTGTCAGGATAGAATATTGAACCAACAACACATGATAGATGTGTAGTCGTGTTGCTTAATACACTACTGGAAGGCACTCAGATACTATGGTGATGAACACAGTATAAAAACTTATATAGAATAGCATAGAAACCAAATAGTGCCCACTCCTTTAATCATAAGGGAAATCCTATTATACTTTCCCAAAACAAGACACTGTAATTATGGTTTAAAATGGCTACTCAGTTTACATTTTTGTCCCATATTCTATATAGTTTTGGTATGGCATTTATTATTTTAAAAAATCCTAAAATGAAGACAAACTAGCAAAAAGTAGGGGGGAGTTCCATTTACAAAAAATGAAAATTGTCATTATGTGAGCAAGAATTTGATAAATTTTTATTTAAGATTTTTTTGCTACTGGTTTATTTCAGAAAACCTTTGTGCTTCATGCAGCAACCTGACTCCCCACTCACCATCTGTTAAACTCAAGGACGTTTAAATTAGAAAAGTAAATAAATATGCAGCTTTATGGGCATCACATTTTAGATGTTTGTGGATGCTGTAGTAGTGGTGTGATAGGAGTAGGAGATTTGGGAGGAATAGGACAAAAATGCAGTCCCAAATTTGCCTGTGGCTACAGTCAAAGTGTTCATTATGAAAGTCATTCTGAATCTGTTCCAGAAATGGAAAACACTCCCTTGGTCCCCTTGTTCATTTGGACTCCGAATGAAAATATTTCACTTGTGAGTCCTAGGCTGCGACACTCAGATATATCCCAGATTGGAGTTTTCTGCCTATGCTAAATGGATTCTAATCATTAATCACATGGTAAGATTAAACTCACTTGTCACCATATGCACTCTTGGTTCCTGTAGCTCTGCAGATGCTACATTAAGGTTTAGTAACTCTTCAATGCAAGGCTGTTTTCTTTATTATTGTTTATTTGTGCTTCACTGGATCAAGGCCCATTTGTGCTAAGCACTCTACAGAAGTACAGTAAAAAGTAACTATGCCAAAGAGTTTATAGTCTCCCATGGCCCAGCCTTGTGTTCTGTGGTTGCAGATGAAATTGTATGTACCAGAGGTAAGAGATAGCATTTGAGGGAGTTAAAAAAAGAAAAGCAAACCTATTTGGGGAAAAACTGGGGGGAGCATGGGGGAAGAGATCCAAATTCCATGGGAAATAATGGGTGATGCAGGTCTAAAACTCATCACATTTTCAATGCAATTAAAATTGCTCGTATCTTCCTGGGGTTGGTGCACTTCACAGGCATTCCCCATTCTGTTCTTTCTGGCTGCAAGTTGTCTTGTCTTCTGTTCTCACTTGCAATCTTCTGCAAGTTATCTTCTATTCTCCTGGGACTAAAATTCTCTGCAGCCTTTCCCAGTTTCTCCACTGTAGTGTCTAACATACCCAAGGCTTAAAAATGTATTCATCTTTTTGTCTCCTTATTTATGGTGTTAAAATATCTTGTGCTCCAAAATAATCCGTTCACATTATCTTAAAATGATGAGATGGTACTAGTAGTAATGTGAAAAGATGGAATTCAGTTGGGTAGCCCCACTCCCACTCCAACTCTGGGTAATATAGTGGTGTGCTAGGATTGTGCTCTCTGATGTTGTTGTAGATTCTGGGGAGGACCTTGCATAGAGATGTCTGAAGTTTCAGCAAGAAAGTGTCAAGTGTGGTGCTGAGGGGAATGTGCTAAGTACTGTAACTCCTGCTCTTGAGTTATTAAAATCTGGGTGTGCTTGAATTTGGTGGTTAGGGTTAATCTCTGTTATAAGATGTTACAAATATTTCAGTAACACTTCAGATTAGTATTTGGCCAAATGCTAAAGTGCGTTGTGTTTTGCTGGAAGGACAGGACACAGCAGGAATCCTTTTCAGGGATACTTCCCTACCTGTTAGCTCTGTGCAGGTGCAGGGGTCTGCCTGCATGGAGGTTCTTCTGTTCTGTTTTACCCACATTCTTCCATATACTTCATGTCATAGGAGTCTCAGAAGATGACTCCGCAAATGGTTGTTTTAAGAAAATTTTAACAGCAGATTCGACAAAACGCAAAGAAGGTACCAATGTGAGATTTTTTAAAATAGCTACAGCATTCAACCCAAGGTTTAAGAATCTGAAGTGCTGTCCAAAATCTGAGAGGAATGAGATGTGGAGCATGCTTTCAGATGTGTTAAAAGAGCAATATCTGATGCAGAAACTACAGAACCCAAACCACCAAAAAGAAAATCAACCTTCTGCTGATGGCATCTGACTCAGATGATGAAAATGAACATGAATCAGTCCGCACTGCTTTGGATTGTAATCAAGCAGAACCCATCATCAGCATGAACACATGCCCTCTGGAATGGTGATTGAAGCATGAAGGGACATATGAATCTTTAGTGCGTCTGGCACAAAAATATCTTGCGATACCACCTACAACAGTGCCATGCAAACACCAGTTCTTACTTTCAGGTGACACTGTAAACAAGAAGCAGGCAGCATCATCTCCTGAAAATTGTACCAAACTTGTTTGTCTGAGTCATTGACTGAAGTAGGAGTGAGTGGACTTGAGAGCCTACAAGTTTTACACTGTTTTATTTTTGAATGCAGTTTTTTTTTTTGGACATAATTCTACATTTATAAATTCAACGTTCATGATAAAGAGATTGCAGTACAGTACTTGTATTAGGTGAATTGAAAAATACTATTTCTTTTGTTTTTTTGCAGTGCGAGTATTTGTAATAAAATAAATATAAAGTGAGCACTGTACACTTTGTATTCTGTGTTGTAATTGAAACCAATATATTTTTAAATATAGAAAACATCCAAAAATGTTTAAATACATGGTATTCCATTATTAACAGCACGATTAATCATGATTAATTTTTTAATCACTTGACAGCCCTAATGATAATGCATCAAATTCTGTTCCTAGGATCACCAATGTAAAACTGGAGTAATTCCAATCAAGTCACTGGAGTTAAAAAAGTGGAGATCGGGAGTGAGAAAAGTGTCTGGCCAAATGTCTACAAAAGTCAGAGTAACAATATTTTGATATTACAGCACACCTGCCATGGTCTCTAATGTATCTGTGTTTGTTGTTTAGGTTCTTGTTCATTAACCTGTTCTAGGTGATTGTGTAAAAGTGAAGGCAGAAAAAGTAGTAAAATGCAATCAGCTCTCCATTGTTAAATTGACACTAACGTAGCCAAGTAAGGAGGAAAAACTTAAAAAGTTTAAAATTTATGGAGACTACACAATAAGACTCTGTCATTTCTTTCTTTCTTTCTTCCTAGTGTACTCCACCTAATTTACTCAGCTCTGATCTTTAAGTCTATAATTTTCCAACCCCACAACTAATGTTTTTATTACATTAGATTATTGAGCGTAATCATTGATGACAGGTATAAAGCACAATGGGATTACTGGATAATCACTAGGATTTAGTGTCCTCTTGTTTTGTTTTGGGATTATAAAAGAGAATGTCATAAATTATTTCATGAGACAATGCACAACTGTAAAACTTGGAGATTAACACAGAGATGTACTGAACAACCTAAAAATACTACAATGGTTAAAGAACAGAGACATATCCTATGGAAAAAAGACAATCCTGAGCTTGTTATAATACAATGTAAATGTAAAGTATCAAGAATACAGATTTCATCATTGGAGAGGAAAAATGGGCTGTCCAGTAATTAAAGCATAGGATTGAGAGATGGCCAAGTGATATCCATTTTTGAGATCTGACATAGATTTTCTATGTGATCACAGCCAGATCACTTATAATCAAGTTTTTAGACAGGTCCATTGATTTTGGATCTCTTAGTCTTTTGAGGTGCTCAACTTTTGAGATGCTTTGTCTGATTTTTCAGAGCATCTAAGTGCTTACATTTCCTTCCCATTGACTTCAGCTGAAGTTGCACACAGTCAGCACTTCTGAAAATCTGGCTTGGGCTGTCACAAAACGGACATACACATTAAGGCACTGAAAGTCAGTGGCCACTTTTCGTGAACGCTCGCTGAAATTCTTGATGTCTCAGCTTTGCTATCTGTAAGAGGAAGGTAAAGGCTTAATCTAATTAAGATCCTCAGCTGGAAGGTACTGTAGAAGTACAGAGTATTGTTGGATGATAACTTAAGGCTCGATTCTGCAATATTGCAGTCAGTGGCTAAGCTCCCATTGATTTTGATGGTGCAAGCCTTGGAGGTGTATATAGTCAGAGTATTGTCACATATTCAGAGTTCTGTTTGTGCAGGAAGAGCAGAATATCAGTCAGGGGCAATCTTGTGAGTCTGAGAATAGAATTTTCCATTGGACACAGTTGTGATAAATTTGGCCACAAATCTACTGCTTTTTTGACTGGTTATTAGAATGGAAGGGTGCATCGAAACACAATTGCTTTGGCAGTAGCAGGGTAAATTTTGATTTATACAGAAATAGCCTCAAGTCTGTGTTTAAAAATAAGCAGGATAATGTAGAGAGATCGGCCCAATTTATTTCCTTTACAATAAAACACGGACATCTGATTAAACCAATTCTGATGATCATTGTGGGAAGTTGTATTTTATTGGGCACTGTTACCATCTGTTCTGGTAAGTAATATCAAGTTTTAGTTTTGGGTTTCTTGTCTCTGATATATTTTGATATCACAAATTAAAATTAACTCGATAAGATGAGCAGGGCTGGCTGAATACTTAAAATATATTTTTCAATTTCATAAATATTACCATTATTCACTGAATTCATGATTTGGTGGATATTTGAGCAGCCTTCGAGCTTGCTGAATTATTTATCTAATAAAAAACTACAAAATTCACTGAGTAATATTTTTTATTACTACAATTCAATGTTCTATAATGATCTCAGTTCTTTAAAGCAGAGTCCAAAATGTACTGTCAGTGGCTCCATGGTATACAATGAAAGGGTCAAATTCTTGCTAACTGTGTATATTGTTATAGCAAACGTCACCATGTGGTCTTGCTACACATAGTCTTGCTAGTCCTTTGTCGTATTGTTTGAGCATTGTTTCATTTTTGGAGAAATGCTCATGATCTGAGATGAACTTCCTGTCTGGAGGAGCTGTGGCAAGCAGCAAGGGTGTTTGCTGTCTCTTGAGACTGTTGCTCTTGGGAGTTACACATTGGGGTGTGGGCTGAGAGTTCTGATAGGGGGATTGCCTGCAGAGTGTTTGTGGCCACCTTGTCTCTATGGCTATATCCAGACTCCATGTCATGTGTTTCTCCTCCAATAGAAAGCTGACCTACTAGGGGATGTCTGCACTGCAGCTGGGAGTGAGCCTCCAGCTTGAGTAGACAGACTTGTGCTGGTGGGGCTCAAGCTAGCGCACTAAAAATAGCAATGTGTGTGTTGCGGCTGGGGCAGCAGCTACAGCCCTCAGCCCACCCAACCCCCTGACAGTGAACTTGACTTGAGTGGCTAACCTGAGTCTCTGCCAGAGCCACAAGGTCACACTGCTATTTTTAGCACACTAGCTCAAGCCCTGCTAATGTAAGTCTGTTTATCTGGGCTGGGACACTCACTCCCAGCTGCAGTGTACACATACCACTAGATCAAAGCCTTCTGGTGGCAGAGGAGCAAAAATATGTAACCCATGCTAGGAGAGATTGGGACTTTGTCCCCCACTAGTTGCTTGTCCACATAAAAGATTAATAGGTCTATGTGAAGGGGAGTCCATCCCACACAAGGCAGGCCACGTTGTTAGGATAATTAACCTGATAGGCTGCAGCTGGGGAAGAACCTGGCCTGAAAAGCTAATTGATGATGAAGCCCAGCTGGGCAGGAGCAGGCTGAGCTTGTAAAAAGCCAGCAAGCTGAGCAGAGAAAAGGGCTGCAAGCTCTGCAAATTGTATGTGGTGAGAGTATGATTACTCTGTTGTGTGTGCTACAGGTGGCAACCGGAGAAATGCCTATAAATTGGAGGATGAAATTGTTAGATTTCACTTTTGTGAGCTAAGGTTAATGGACATAGGGAAGATAAGAGCACTATGTGAATATATGAGGACTGCTGGGAATTAAGTAACTGAGTGCCACAAACTCCCACATGCTCATGGGGACAAAAGACGGGTAAAAGACGTGGGTGGAAAGGAAGGTTTAGAAGAAATTAAAATCTTTAGTTGTGGGAAATCAAACTATAGCTGGATGGTTGTCTCTCCAGTTGTGGATTTGGAATTATACAATAAAACAAAAGAGCAGGACCTTCATCAGTCATTGTGGATAGTTCTCTGAATACATACACTCAATGTATAGCAGCAGTCAAAAAAGTGAACAGAATGTTGGGAATCATCCAGAAGGGGATAGTTAAAAAGACAGAGAATATCATATTGCCTCTGTATAACTCCATGGAATAGCCACATCTTGAACACTGCGTGCAGATGTGGTCTCTCCATTTCAAAAAAGATGTATTGGAACTGGAAAAGGTTCAGAAAAGGGCAACAAAAATGATTAGGGGTATGGAACAATTGCCATATGAGGAGACATTAATAAGACTGGGACTTTTCAGCTTGGAAAAAAGAGATGTCTGAGGGGGGATAGATTGAGGCCTATAAAATCATGACTGGTTTGGAGAAAGTGAATAACAAAGTGTTATTTACTCCTTCTCATAACACAAGAACTATGGGCCACCAAATGAAATTAATAGGCAGCAGGTTTAAGACAAATGAAGTATTTTTTTACACAACGCACAGTCAGCCTGTGGAACTCCATGCCAGAGGATCTTATGAAGGCCAAGACTATATCAGGGTTAAAAAAAGCTGACTAAAATGACTAAAAAAACCCAACTAGATAAATGACTTAAAAAAAATGACTAAAAAAAGAACTAGATCAATTCATGGAGGATAAGTCCATCAATGGCTATTAGGCAGGATAGGCAGGGATGGTGTCCCTAGCATCGCCAGGTCTACACTGTTGTGATAAATCAATCTAAGCTATGCTACTCCAGTTATGTGAATATTGTAAGTGAAGTTGATGTAGCTAGATCCACTTACCGTGGTGTCTACACCATGCTGTGTCAATGGACGTCGCTATCCTGCTGATTTACGTTACACTTCTTGGGGAGGTGGAGTACGGAAATTGACAGGAGAGTGCTCTCCCATTGATTTAGCACGTCTTCACCAGACCCTTTAAATTGATGCCACTACATTGATTGCAGCAGCACCGATTTAGCTCCGTAGCTGGGAATGGGCAATAGGATGGATCACATGATGATTACCTGTTCTGTTCATTCCCTCTGGAGCACCAGGCATTGGCCACTGTCAGAAGACAGGATACTGGACTAGATGCACCTTTGGTCTGACCCAGTATGGCCATTCTTATGTTAATCAAATATGTCTAAGATTTATGAGTTCATACACGGCAAATGGGGTCAGCATTGCCAAATTTATTCTGACAGCTCAAGAGATGACAACTCAGGTACAGTGGGAAGAGGCTTTTGTATCCCTGATACTATCCAAATTTGTGGTCATTATGATGGCCCAATTGATGGGCATACTGTTGGCCCTGACCTGGGTAAGGGATGTATGCCCATCTGAGACTGCTACCCTATCTGACTCTTTATTGGGTATAATTGCGATTAGAAAGGGAGCTTCAGAAAGCAAGAATGACTTAACCAATGGAATACTGTTTTTAATTATAGAGATAATACAATTGGATATACATATAGTAATAATGTGGATTCCAGCACACGTGGGGATACCGGGCAATGAAATGGCCCATAAAGCAGCGAAAAGTGACTTAAAAATGAGGCTATTGATATAAAGATTCTTTTGAGTGAAGAGGATTTCTAAAGTTTGGTCAAGCAAGAAGTTAAGAAGGAATCTCAAGAACCATGGACCAAAGAGAGAAAAGGACAAAGGCTCTATGAAATATGTCCTAAACTTGAGGATAATGATATACTCAATAGCTATGAAAGAAGTGAAATAACTAGATTACGAATGCTAACAGGTCACTGTCACCTGAATGGTAATTTATATGTACTAAACAAACACAAAGATTGTGTGACACATGCAAAGTCCAAGAAACAGTTGAGCATCTGCTGTTGCAATTCAGGGAGAATTACACAGAAGTAAAGATTCTTTATAAAGAACTGAGGTGGCTCAAGGTGAAAGAATATAGTCTGAAAGGATTGAAGAGAGTACCGGGAAAGTGGAGTTGCATTAAAAAAGCATTACTTTGCTTTTTAAGGAGAGAGGACTGGGTGAGAGGATATAGATTGTTGCTTATGTGAAAACTTTGGTAGGTGGTGGTCAGAGCCTCACATGCTGAGGCTGCTGCACCATTAAATGACAGGAAAAGAAAAACAAAAAAAAACAAAAAGAAAAGGGAAGTAATCTGCAGTCACTCCCAAAGAGGAGGGAGGTGTGTTTGGTGCTGCAAGAAGCCAAAGAAAGGAGTGAGATAGTCACTTCCTGGGATCAGGGAGTTTGGTGTGGTAAACCCAGAGGATGAGGGGCCAGAAGCAGAGAAGGGAAGTGGGAAGGAGTCCAGGGAAATAGCAACAGAGTCTGGGAGCAAGAAGATTGGAGTTGCTAGACATAAGGTCCCTGAACTGGAATAGTGGTGGGCCTGGGTTCCCCTCCCAGCCACTAGGAAAGTGGCACAGAACTTGGCCTTGGATCAGAAGACTGTCTGGAATGGGAGGTGGACTGAGGATCTAGTGGGACTTTGATACCTTGGAATGGGAGGATTACATAGTGACCTGGCCGAAGGGCTGAGTCATAAAGAAGGAGCACCCCGAGTTTTAGAGAGAAAGAAGAGCCATGGTGTGAGGAAGGGGGCATCAGATCTGAGTGAAGCTAATCCCCAGATGTGGCCACAAGGAGACACCCAATGATGAGTGAACCCTGTGGCTGTCTCCTACTACTGCCAGCTAGGAGACTTAGTTGTTTAGCTCAAGTAGTAAATACTCATGGCCCAGGTGGGATAAGTTATTCAAACATTCACTCCCCAGCTAAACAGGATGTGTGCCCATGTTGTTGCTGCTTGGCATGAAGGAAAGTATTTGCTACAACCCTAGCTCCTGTGAGAATCCTCAAGTCCCCTAGCTCGCCTCCATATGCATGAATGTAGGGAGCCTGCAGCCACGGGTCGTACTTCTGCTGAGGATTTCTCCACATCCAGGGGTCTCAGGGCTCATTTCCTGCCTGAACATTGTACAGAGATGAGCATTGGTCATGACTGAACTCTAGTCCTGATATTCAGCGTAAATTCTCCCCCTCTTCTTTTCTTCCTATACTCCTAGTAATACTTTATAGCTCCACCTTAAATAGTTCCTTTCTCTGGAGTTTTCACACCCTTCAAATATTTGAAGACTGTTGCAACGTTCCCAGTTTAGTCCTCTCTTAGCCAAAGTATAGATCTTTAGCTCAGTCTTTCCGCATATGTCAATGTGTCTAACTTGTCCAGAAGATGCAGGCTCCCAGCATCCTTCTAGCTGAAGAATTTAGATTGGAAATAATCTGTAACCATTTTGTTAAGCTGGAAGTTAGATATCCAGGCACATACAGTAATGCAAAAATGTTTAATTAGTACAATATCCCAAGAAAAATAGACTGAAGATTTCCCTCCAATGCTCTGGCCACAAAGTATCAACTTTAATAGGAATTGCATGGCACTATGCACTGAGGTAGCATTTTTTTTAAATCACAAAATTATGGAATAACTTTGGTTATTTGATGAAATATGTAGCACCTACGCTGTGAATATACAACTATAGTTCATTTAATTGAAACTAGTAAATCTGCCAAACCATAGCAACAATGTGACATTACTGCAATAGACTGTGAAATGTTGCAGTATGGCTTGATGTTCATGTCTATAAACTTAGCGGCTACCTCTCAATACAATCTCTGAATGAAAAAGCCTTAATGGGCATAAATATAATTTATCGACCCAGGAAAAATCAGCTCATACACAGCATCAGGTTTATATTGAAGTGTCTGCTGGTCATGAATCTTTCAAGCTGGGTTGATTCAGGCACAAGGAAGTCAAATGACTTGCCCAATTTCTGCAGGATGTAAAGTGGGATTAGGATCTAATGTATCTCTGGCTCCCGACAGTCCTTTGCTCTAACTTCTAGACCAGCAAAACCTCTCAAAGCTTCTAGGACTACTTTTGTGTACTCTATTTCATCATTTAAGGGTTGCTGTGAAAAATATTTAGGGATTAATTTGTATCCCTCAACCCTGCATAAAATCCATTCCTTTCAAGATGCTAAAGAGAAATTTCTTGGTCTTAAAAACAATCTGCATAAAATGCTAATTAAATAATAGTTATTTGTGGAAAAATTGTTAATTGCTTAGTTGCATTTTTTATTACCTAATGAAAGTTTTTTTAATTATAAAGCACAGTTGTTATATGAAGCCTGTAATGACAGGAGGGAAATAGAGTATGAATTTACTGTTGCTCAGCTGTATCGCTTTTATTGCCTTTCCAATAAAGTAGCCCATCTCCTCGTGTTATGACATGCTGCTTACTCCCTCTTGAAGTGAAGGCTAGGGCCAGGCAGGCTCTTATGTGGATGATGATAGCATGTATGAATTAAAGAACAATTAGGTGTAATTCCCTGGACTTCAACTAAGCCGCTCCTGATTTACTCAGGTGTTGGATCAGAATCAAGCATTTCTGCAATGGAATTCGTTTTACTGACTTTCAGTGGGAGTTGGGTGCTGAACTATGCTTTGTGCCCCCGAATGGCTAGCATTCAGGAGCTGACAGAACCACTTTTCTCTCTAACTTCTGTTTTCAATGCACGACTGTGACAGGAAAGGTTCCATTTACTCTCCCTCTTAAAGATCCATAATGGCCCTTTTGAAAATTGGACCTTTAGACTCCTAAGTGTCTAAATAACTTTTGAGGCTGGAACTTGGGTTCCCAAGTCGCTTAGGTGCTTTTGGAAATTGTACCCCTGCTCTGATTCAATTAAAGGGCAAAAGTTCAAGCCACTTACTGTCTCTGAAACAACTACATGTTCCCTATTTGTCCTCAGCTTTAAGTAAATTACACAAAGTTGGACTGTGACCCCTTTACTCGTATTGAATGGAGTTGGTGGAGATTTTTTCACACCAAAATTTTTCTGATGAATAATGGTCTTTTTTGGAACACAGATCTTATTGTATAACATTGTCAACTTTCTTTGAATTTTTAATTTTTTTTGCAAAAGTTTCTGGACACATCAGTATCTCAGTAATTTTTGTAATTAAATTCTAATTTGAAATTACTTATTGAACATTTTTACTGGCAGCAAGTTTGCTAAACCCTATTTATTAATATCAGACATGATCTCAATGAAAATCACTGAAACGTTAGTGAAAAATAGAAAATGGGTCCATTTTCAGCCCTATGAAATGGAAACAGCTTCAAAATGTTGACATTCCCAGTGAAACTGTTTTTTGGTGTACCGGCTCTGAAACAGAATCCTTTACTCCAGGAATGGTCCCTTTTGAAATAAATGGGACTGCATGTGTTATACAGTGCAAACTAACCTAAGTAAGGATAGGTCAGCCTGGCCCATGATGGTTACCAACAAGACGTAGTTATCGTTGAATTAATACGTCACAATGACCTTCTCAAACTTGTTGCTAAGATCTTGTCTACACTACAAATGCATTGCTAGTACATCTCTATCAGTATAGCTACAGCTGTGATGGCAGAGCCCTCTACTATAGAGACAGTGTGTGCTAACAGAAGGAGTTTTTCTGCTGGCATAGTAACATGCCTAACTATACTGTTAGCTGTGCCACCAGAAGCACCTTTTCTCTTGGTGTAGTTGTGTCCACAGTGGGGTTTTTGCCAGCATAGCTATGCTGGCTTGAGGGTGGTTTGTTTATATTTTTATTTATTTTCATATCCCAGACGGGCAAAGCTACGATGACAAAATTTTATTGTGCAGTCCAGGCCTAAGACTCTTGTAACATGTAATGTGATGTACAATGATATAAGTGGCATCTGAAACAGCAGAAATCTCATTGTATGGATTCTTCTCTTACCAGTGTCAGAGAAAAGGGTGAAAATGGATGTGTCTCATTTCAGTGTTTCATATTGTCTCAATGAATACTGATACACTTTTAATACCAGAGCAAAATCTCCAGAGTGCTTATTCAGTATAAAATAATTGTATATCTAATCTCATTATTTGACTTCATTATTAAAAAGTTTTTTTTCTCTCTGAGGCACAGTATTGACATATTGAAACTGGCTGTGACGGGTTCGGTCACAGAGACCCCCTTAGGACTGTCACCTGATGTGTTGAGATTACCTCTGAGCCAGTTTGGGATTCCAGAACCCTGCCGTGTTTAGCCAGAGACGCTAGCTTGCTGCAACACAAACCCAAGTCTGGTTCACGCCCCCACAGTTGTGGACTTTAACCAAAAACTGCTCAGCAGATCACCTATCTCCAGCACCCAGAAACCCAGCTCCCAGGGGGATCCAAACCCCAAATAAATCTGTTTTACTCAGTATAAAGCTTATACAGGGTAAACTCATAAATTGTCCACCCTCTATAACACTGATAGAGAGAGATGCACTGCTGTTTGCTCCCCCAGATATTAATCTCTTACTCTGGGTTCAATAATAAACAAAAGTGATTTTATTAAGAACAAAAAGTAGGATTTAAGTAGTTTCAAGTAATAACAGACAAAACAAAAGTAATTCATAAAGCAAAAACACTCAAATTTAAGCCTAATACATTAAGAAACTGATTACAGGTATAATCTTACCCTCAGAGATGTTCCAATAAGCTTCTTTCACAGACTAGACTCCTTTCTATTCTGGGACCAATCCTTTTCCCTGGCACAGTCCTTGTTAGTTCCAGCAGACATCTTAGGTGGAAAGTAGGAGTGTTCTCATGACTGGCGGCCCCCTTTGTTCTGTTCCATCCCCTTTAATAGCTTTGGCACAGGGCAGGAATCTTTTGTCTCTCTGGGTCTCCACCCCTCCTTCTAAATGGAAAAGCACCAGGTTTAAGATGGATTCCAGTATCACATGACATATTCACATGTCCTCTGAGACCCCAGACTCCATTCTTCCAGGGCTGGCCCACACTTACACCGGAAGGTTTGCAAGTAAACAGGGCCATTTACAGGTCATTGATTCTGAAGCACACTTAATGGCTTCCACTTAATGGGTTTACATCAGTAATACAAGTTTATATCTTATTTTCCTAACTTCAGACATAGAAATAATACATGCAAACAAATAGGATGAACACACTCAGTATATCATAAGCTTTGTAATGACACCTTACAAGAGACTTTTTGCATGAAGCATTTTCCAGTTACATTATAGTCACACTCATAAGCATATTTCCATAGAACATTATGGAGTGCAACATCACAGTGTGCTCAGGGCATGCAGCATCTGTTGAGTAGCAAAGTGATATCTTTCATGCAGTCATTCCTTTACATCAGGTATTGGCAAGGAAAAAACTCCCGCCATAATATGAACATTTCTCTTACCCTGCCAGGTTCATCTAATTATATCTCACTTAATCGATTCTTTGACATTGCAGGATCCTCTGGCACTGGTGCACCTCGGTCCCTCCTATTCTCTGTCTGTGGCGTATCATACTTTAGTCACCTGTGGACTGTAATACTTGTGGTTGTTGGGTTTAGTGTGTCGGTGCCGGGTGGTGCTTGTGGCTTGTGATACAGGAGGTCAGACTAGACGATCTCTTCTGGCCTTAAACTCTATGTTTCTGACTTTTGGGAAGACTAATCATACACTCTAATTACATCCAAAAAACTACTTTAAAAGAACACTAGGGTTGCAAAGTCAACCACTCAGAAGTTAATAAATGCCAGACTGAAGGTTATGTTGCAAAGGCAATCTGAATTTGGGCTCCAGGTGCAAATGTGTTATGATACAGTCTTTAATAACATGCTCACATGATATTTTTCCCACAGGACCCCAGTCTCCTTCAGCGAATGAGTGTTCAGTGGTTTTACATTCATCATTCAGTGTGTGGCCCATGGCCTATTTAACATGTATCATCCAAACCCTGCTCTGAAAACAAAATTATTAATTTTCTCATGCGAGTTTCTGTGGTGCTGTCACCATAGTATTGGAGTGCTTCACCAACATACATTCAATAATGTTCACAACACCCCTGTTATATTAGGTGGTGTCAATAGGTGGTGCATAATGGAGGTTGGGGGCTAATCCATCTCAAACCTAGTACCACTGGGGAAAGGCTGTTGTGGATTTGGGGTCCCTGGAAAAACCTCTCCCCACCCCAGCCTTGTGGCCACAGTGGGAAGACACAGCTTTTCCAGTCTCAGGGCTGCAGCGGGGGTGGTGGTGGTGGTGGTGGTGGTGGTGGAGGAACAGGGGAAGGGCTGCAGGGGAAGGGGCGGAATGAGGTAGGGTGATGGGTGGGGCCACTGGCAGGGCCGAATGGGGGAGGTGTTCGGGGCTCAGAGATCAAGTGAAGTTTCCCCTTGGGGAGGCTAGCCCCCTGCTCTGCCTCTTCCAGCCCAGGTCCCACACCCACTTGCTGCTCTCAGCGCCCCACTCCATGGACCTGACCTAGCTCTCAGTCCCCCTCTCCGCCTTGGCTGGGGCCATGTGGGGGGCTGAGAGCAGCAAGTGGGTGTGGGACCTGGGCTGGAAGAGGCAGGGCAGGGGGCTAGCCTCCCCAAGGGGAATCCACCCACCTCCCATAGGTGGTGTTACCTTTCCATTTTACAGCTGAGCAACTGAAGCACAGATATTAAGCCCAGAATTTTCACACATCCATGAATTTTGGGTGCTCATCATGAAACACCTAGGCCCTGATTTTTCAGAGTAATTTGCATTTATGTCACACTTTAGATATTCAAAGCCTGGCTCCAATTGCCTTCACTTGTTGTAAGCACTTGGCACGTCTGAAAATCTGGCCCCAGCTACTTCAAGCTAGGTACCAAGTAGGACTGATATGATAGCTGATCAAGGACTTTGCTTATTTAGTCAGACATCCCATAAGATGTCTGAGCAATACCCAAAACATTTACAGTGTTCTTCCTGAGTGTCTGTTTACAGTGTAACAGCGGTCACTCTCCGTAGCTGGGTTTCAGATTGGGTACACTTTTGTGGAAGGCTGTATGGTAGCAGTTCCATCTGCCATAGGGAAAGGAATTGGTGTATGTGCAAGAAACCATTCCTGGGGTAAAGGAACAAGAATAGGTAAGAGCACAGGTCGGTGAACTTCTTAATCAGGTAATCTGTAAGGCTCAGGCAGTGGCAAGTGAGAGAGGAGGAAAACAACATGTGACAGATGCTAGTGACATTGCTTGATATCTGAGATATTTGAACTCTTCTCACCAGAAACCACTTGTGACAATCTCCAGTGAAAGTTTTTATGGGAAAGGAGTAGAAGATGCTTGAGCCAACATCATCTTCTCTCTAGGGTCTCTTTCTGTGTATAGCTTTTTGCTGTTACCTCAATTTGCAGAGTTACATTGTGCAGAAGCATGTGCATGAACAGTAGTTGAGCAGGGGAGGTTGGATGCAATGTTGCCAATATTTAGATGTCTAGAGAAGACTTTTTTTTTTTTAAGAAAGGCAGCAGGATCTGTTTGTTGTGGTGCTCTGAAGATTCAATCTCAGTTTTCTTCTCTTCAAACACCACCTGCATATTTTCAAGTCCACATATAATGGTCTTTGACTTGCTGGGTAAGGAAATCTGTTTAAGATAAGATTCTTTCAGAGACGGTCAGTGATATTTCTTAATCAGCCAAAGGGGTCATTGTTATTTAATTTGAGACACTGTACTCCCAAGACCCCAGGCATGGAAAAATGTATGTCAGATTTTATTTTGTATCAAATGTTACTTCAGATGGAGACTTCTGATGGAGACTTCTAACATGTTTTAAGTATCAGAAGGGTAGCCATGTTGGTCTGGATCTGTAAAAGCAGCAAAGAGTCCTGCACCTGACGAAGTAGGTATTCACCCACGAAAGCTGATGCTCCAATACGTCTGTTAGTCTATAAGGTGCCACAGGACTCTTTGCTGCTTTAACATGTTTTAACAAGTTATGAAGACAGCAAAGTGAAGATTCTCAGACCTCACTAATCTGGAATGAAAAATTTAATAGTTTTACCCCATCAACAGCCAATTCTTTAAGATTTTTTTAAAGGTCTTTGCTGTGTTGTATTCTTTAACTGCCAGAGATTAACACTTTAAGTAAATACCCTTAGAGATGCGGAACTCTAATTTCCCTGAGTATTTTCCTTTGTTCTGTGAAACAAATTTGAGGTCTCTTTTTTTATCACACTCACTCACTCTGAGGAAATAAAAAAGGAAATTATCCATTTCCTCCTCATCTATCTTTAGAGCTGCCTGTGCTGCATGCATTAAATAAACATGCTGTGACGATACAATGTTAAATTACAAACACTATGACATTGCTTCTTTGGTGTAGCCTACTGTATGTTAAGGCAAAATTCTGCTCTCTGACCAAAAATTGGTCATTTCTGTTTAGTTCTAATACTAGCAACATCAAATTGTTGACCTTGAGCTAGCTGAGTGCTTTGAGTACAATAGATTTCTTATTGGACGTGCTGTGATGATATTTTGTGATTTAGCGTAACGCAACCCTGAAACTGACAAACTCTGATTCCCACCAGCAGACTGCAAAGCTCAACTCTTTACCAGACAAGCACCGAAGCTTTCCATTTTTGCATGATAACAACAACTGTTGCATTTATTCATACTTAATCTGTAGCATTAATGGGCTATTCAATATTTGGTAAGCATCAGAGTAAACAAATATGTTTTCTAATTAATTTAGCTCACATTTCTCAATCATTTTCTAAGCGATTCTGTTTTAACAAATATATTTGTAATTTGGAAAAATTTACCTGATACAAATATTTTAGAAAGTCTTTGTTTTGAAAGCCAGGAAATATTCAGGATTTGTGAGCATTTTCAGAAATAAACTGGTGGTTGTCAGAAGATTCACAAATAATATGACACCCCCTCCCCAGTGACAGTGGAGTGAACTTGGATGTTTTGCAGAACATGCATCTCTACCTGTCTGTTTGATCAAATCTAGTGAATATTATAACTGATCCTTATTGCAAGATAACCATGTGAAATGCTATAGTAGCCGATGTGCTTGCTATATATAGCACGCTACTTATTTTAGGTCAAGATTTTTAAAAATGGGACACCGTGATTTTTAAAAAGTGCTGATAACACAGCAGCCCCCACTGAGTTTTGGTCTTAGCCTACTTAGAAGAATGGTGCATTTTTATGGCTATGTTTATATATTTTTATAACTTTATAGCTTATTTTAACACCTTCATTGCCTTACTTTGAGTTAATATAGTAATCTTTGATATACTCAATTGCAGTGGAGAGAATTTCATAAGAAGCATTTTATACTGTTTATTCTCTAGTTTTAAATGTAAATTGCTCTTTGTAATTATTAAAGAAGTGTTGGTTCAGAACAGATCATTCACTAAGGGCTGGCGTAACTGCACATGAATATTACACACAATTATGGACACTGTTAAACAAAGAATATAGAAGAAATGAAGCTACAGCACAAGGCAATTACAAAGATCAAAAGCCTCAGAGATTACATGGTAGGTATAGAGGTGAGGCTAGGAAAATTTGTTTTTTTGTTGTTGTTTTGTTTTATGAAAAAGACAGTTAGAAAGGGGCCTGACTGAGATGCATATCATTCTGATCTATAAATAAGGCACATTCACTTATTCAAGCAACTGGCTCAAAACCAAGAGCAAAGACTGGAACTAGAGCTGGGAACTAAGGCAGTTCAGAAAAAAATCTTTATGCAGAGGGTAATTTATGTGCGGAATGGAAAAGCAATTACAGGTATTAGTGCTTAAATACCACAATGATAGGTGCCATTCCTTAGCTAGCAAAGTGCTATGAAGTTTGCATGTTTTTGTCACTTATATACCAATGTAAGTGCTTTAGACATGTCCTTTTATAGATGGTTAATGATCCAGCTTTATGGGTGCTTCATTTGGCTACCTCACAAAATCCTCTCGCTCAGAAAGTGTAGGGAAAAATACTTAACTTATTCTAAGACTTCACTTGACATGTTTATGGAGGGGATGTTATGATGAGATTACCTACAATGGTATATGGCCCATCCACAATTGCTATCAGCAAATATCTCCAACGGCCAGAGATGGGACACTAGATGGAGAGGGCTCTGAGTTATGAGAGAGAATTCTTTCGTGTGTCTCTAGCTGGTGGGTCTTGCCCAAGTGCTCAGGACTGATCAGCGTATTTGAGGTTGGGTAGGAATTTCCCCCCCCAGGTCAGATTGGCAGAGACTGGGGGTCGGGGGGAGATTTTTGCCTTCTGCATTGTGGGGTGTAGTTCATTAGCTGGTTTGCACTGGAGTAGATGGTGAATTCTCTGTAATTTGAAGTCTTTAAATCAAGATTTGAGGACTTCAGTAACACAGCCACAGGTTATGGGCCTATTACAGGAGGGAGTGGGTGAGGTTCTGTGGCCTGCAATGTGCAAGAGATCAGACTAGATGATCATGATGGTCCCTGTTGGCACTGAAGTCTGAGTCTAAAACTTGTTTCAGGTCAGATGAATGTGATAGATTTTAAAAGGCTTGCTTGCCTCTGAGCTATTAGCACACTTTGATCCTGGTTTGCCAATACAGTTAGGGCACAAGGTATCCCAGTGCAGGGTGAGAATGGTTATAACCCATGCTATATCCAGAGAAGAGGAAAAACCATTGTCTTTGCTTTAAGGACATTCAGCAAGCAGAAAGTAGCTTTGCCCAAAACTTAACATGTTGATCAGAAATTATTGTCAGGGTGCGCAAGTTCAGTTTGTTTGTATGGATGGAAATGCATGCTTCTGACAGATCAGCCTCTTCTATGCAAAATTAAATGTGAGCATTATAAGCTTTCCCCCCCTGCTAGTGACCACAAATGGAACACTGTGCCTTTAAAAAAACCCAAACAAAAACAAACCCATGGGTCCTCCATGTTTTTAGAATTTTAGTCCTATATGCTAAGTATATGACAACTAAAAAAATCACAATTCAAACCACAATTTGAAGACTTCAATAACTTGGACATAGGTTAGGGGTTTGTTATAGAAGTGGATGGGTAGGGTTCTGTGGCCTGCTTTGTGCAGGAGGTCAGACTAGATAATCACATTGGTCCCTTCTGACCCTAGAATCTATGAGTTTATTGTGAAATGGAGGGACCCCTATCTACCAAACATGTACACAACCTACATTCAACTACTATCAAACTGCCATATGTTTATTATAAATTAACGTGAAAGTGGCCTCTTTGATATATTATAGTTCATGCCCATACTATACGTTATATATTAAAGAGAGATGGTGTGGCATAAAGGCTTCATTGCCAAGAGTTTGGAATGATCTGTATAATTCACTTCTGGCTTCCCCACTTATAAATAATGCCTCCATCCCAAACTCATTTCAGTAAAGCCAGACTCTTTAGCACCAGGAGTCTGACTGTAAAAGATTCAGAAGGAGATGGGAAAATAAGGAATACATTTTAGAAATGTCTAAACATGACATAAAATAGCTTTTCTATACAGAACAATGCCCTAATGTTAAGGCCCAGTATCTCGGGACTTGCAGAAGCAAGTGTTGTGTTGCTGGAAATCAGAAACTTTTTTCTCTTTCCCATGGGATAGTGCACACGTATTCTCAATTTGCTAGGTAAGTCTTTAGCATTGCAGTAGAAGCAGTTTAGTACTGGGGATAAAATTTGGGAAACTGAGTCACAAGTTCACCCAGTTTAGGCTTAATCAATTTTCACCTTTTTATTTATACAATTTCAGACAGAATTATTGTCACTTATAGTGTCTGAACATGCATTTATGCCAGGCAAATAATAGACAGATGGAATTGGTAGATGGGGCCCAGTTAACCATATTCTGGGACACCATGAAGTCCTCCCATGATAGCCATTGTCTTCTCTGATCTTCTGGTTGCTGCTCCAGTGTTTCACCAGTTTTGGCCCATATTCATGTATGTTTGTTTTTTTTAAATACATTTATACATTATAGATAACCTGATTTTTATCAAATTGGCTTTTAACACATAAACCCTTTGGGTTTTAGGTAATGCATACATTACATTACGCATTCACAAGCTTTAGTTACCCAACTGCATTTTTTTTTCTGCTAGGTTTGCATTTTTCTGGGTCACACTGTTTGAGTCTTCCTGGAAAAGGCCTTCTTGTTATAGGTTTGTCGTCTTTTCATCCCAAAACTTCTAGCACATGTTACCTTGTTCCATCAGCAAGGATCCCATTTTAAGCAAATTAGCATTTCTATGTAAAAGGTGAATTGGCAACATCACACTTGGCCTTAGCCGAAGTGTCACCTCTTCTGTACTGATTCAGTATCCATAATTACAAATATTAAAAAAAAGCTATCAAAGCTTTTAATCTTACCATTAACAATTCTTCTTTGTATATATCAATGTTATAAGTCACTGTGTGTGTTATCCGGTGCTACATTTTTAATCTATTAGAAAGGGGTTGAGGTTATGGAAATCATGATGATTCTTTAATGTCAACAGTTCTTATCTTCTTCAAACACGGGTTTTTCCATTCAAAGTCCAGTTTTGGTAGTGCATCATTACAAGAAATATTAGAAATTTTCCTGTGAATGCATTTTGAGAGGTGTCTCTGTTTTAGGATCTAGATACTTAATTGCATTGAATGGTTCCCCAATGTATAGCCTCCCTATAAACTCACTTTCCCCACTTTCTGTTTTTCATCCACATAAACTGGGGAAAGGCTCCACCTTAGAGGACAGGATCTAGAGGATTCAACTGTGCCATTTTCCTCACTTAAAAAAAACAACAAAAAAAACCTAACCATCATTCTCTCTGTCTTTTACATCATTAACGCTGAAGCAGTTCAAACTAAAGGCAAAACAATATTTGGGACCACTGAATCAACAGGGACCTTCTTAATTATTCCATGAATCTACAAGAGGTTTGCTGTTTCTCTGAAACTCTCCTGCCACATCCCCACCCCTTTTCTATCTTTGATGAGCATGGCATTTAGGTCCTATTCTTTGAAACAATCTCTTGTTGTAGCTGGTTGGGGTGAAATGGAGCTATCTATCAATTTGAAAAGGTCACTGGCTGTGTCAGAATGACAGCAATGCCAAATTATCCATTAATCTTCCAATTTAAAATTGCCATCCCTCTTATTACAACTGGCTGGCCACGCAAACTAAAATAGACCTCTCCTCTTACACCCGTGACCAAGCAGCTTTTTATTAGCTGGCAGATAAAACTGGCAATGCACTTGAACATTAAATATTCATTGACTGCTCTCTCAAAAGAAATGGGTTGCTAACAGGTTGAGAATATATGAGAAAACAGCCAAAAGAATTACAATTGATTTTCTTGTCTTATCTGCTACGGCTTGTAGTGTATCATTAGTGTAACGTACTTGGCATGCTCCTATATCAGTTTGAGAGTCAGAAGTAAACGCAAAATTTTTCCCTGCCTCCTTTACATCTTCATGTTATCTCAATTTTATCGATTCACAATATGTTAAACGAAAGATAAATTAACATTTAGGAAGTGCACTTCTCCAAGGAAAACAAATGTTAATAATTACTTTTCCATCCTCTGTAACTAGGACAGTATGTAGAAGGTCACAGCCAAGGAGCATGATCATAAGAAATTTAGGCCTGGAGGATGTCTTATTTCCTTATGAAGAGTAATGAGAGGACACCTATAGGGATTAAAGTGGAAAGAGTAGGGGAAAGCTGTGCACCTCCCCTTTGTTAGGGCCATTCTTTCACTTGTTTGGGAGAGCAATAGTTCCACACAGTTACTCCTCCTCTTGGGCTGTATGATGAGAGCTCCCACTCCTGTTTGACTATACAGTCCCATAACAGCACTTTTCTGTGGCAAGCTGCGCAGACTTGCCCCTGTTGAATGTCACGGGCATTAGGAGCAAGGATATGTGCCAGAGGGTAGCATGTGAGGCAGTGCCTAGTTTAGTTGGCCATCCCAGTTGAGGTAGGATGGTGTAGTGGTTAAAGCGCAGGACTTGGAATCAGGAGATCTGTGTTTTACCTGCAACGCTGTCACAGATTTGTACATGGAAAAGTGCACCACCTTTCCCCAGCAGGTGAGGAAGTGAGATGAGTAGTGCCTCACCCCTAGGATATAAATTCTTCACAATGTCAACTGCTATCCCAGATTCTAAATTCCAGACCATTTCCTGATTTAGAGGTTCCTGGGCCTACTTATACATAATTTGTAGTGAAAATTGTGACATTTTAGGAATATAGGAATTGCCAGACTGGATCAGACCCATGGTCTGTCTTGTCCAGTGTGCTGTCTCTGACTATGGATGGCACCTGATCCCCTTTCAGAGGAAGATACAAGAAACCCCACAGTAGGCAGGTATGGGGTAACCTGCTCTGTGTCTTCCCACCCATCAGTAGTTGCAGTTGGCTTGTGCCCCAGAGCTTGGGAGTTTATCATTTCCAAAGCTCTTGTTTAATTTTTTATTACTACCACTCGGCAGAGTCTTGTTATCCATCTATATCAGCAAACCAGCTATCAAGATCAACTGTGACACACCAAGAACCTCTTAACTCTAAAAATGCCTAGGCTATAACTCAAACCCTTTTTATTCACTTCAATGGCTATTACAGTTTTCTTGAGGTATTTTATCAAGACTGTCAAGATACTTTAATTTATGAAGCGTGAAAAATATACAAAAGAAGCAATTAAAGATCTTCCTTCCTTTTCTTAATGTGCATTTGACTGAATCACCATGATGACTACATGCAAGATCAATTGTTTGAAAAATGTTTTTTCTGTTCATGCATTCAGCTGTGCTTTCATAGCTGATTGTCTAGATGCATTGCTGCATCAGGAGATATCAAATAGCCTACTAGATTGTACAGTTTTGTTTCCCTTATTATTTTAGTGGTAATGTCCTCTAAGCTACAGTATCTGAGCAGGGATTGTCCATCAACACACATCCACATATCCTCCAATTCCCCAGCACTTGTTCATCCTAAAGTCTTCATCTGCTCTTACACAGCTGGACAAAGACCATTGCAATGATAGCTGAGTAGGAGAAATGGGTATCCTTCCCAAGGTCATGTCCATGCCACTCAGTGGATCAGTTGCAAAAGGCACTGAGAAAGCAATATGCCTGGTTCTTTACACTGGGTGCCCATGTGCCTCAATATGACAAAGCATCTGAGTTCAAAATGAAGGCATTTCAAGCCCAGTGGCCTTGCATACCTTAGCTTACCATACCACATTTCGTGGCCTTGCATATCTTAGCTAACTGCATTCTTGCAACATCTAGATTGTGGGGGGAGAGGGGAGGGGGAAGAGTTAAGCTAAAGACTTGCAAACTACATTAAGGTAGATATACAAGTCCACCAACTCAGCTATAAAAGGGAATTAACAGGCATATGAATAGTTCTTACTTCCTATATTCCAGCCATTTCAGGGCAGGAATAATCAAATAATTCAGTCAAGTCACTGGAGTACTATTATGGATTATAAAAAATAGTACTGACACTTTGAAGCTTTGCAAGTGTTGATATCAGAATGTCAGTCTTACCTACGGAGCAGCAGAGGGATCTCTGGAATCCCAGACAAACCTTCACTGATGAATCTGGAGTGTCTCTGACTGTGCAGCCTCATTGGCAATTGCATTGAGGAAGTATTGTTTTTGTCTGCCTTTGACCAAAAAATAAATTGGAGAGAATTATTCTACATTATCCTACAGTGACACTAAAATCTGAATAGTCACTGTTGTGTCAGACTGGACTTGATTAGTGTGAGGCTGTCTAGAGCCATAGAAGGGTGAGGCTATATTTTCTGTGTTGGTGGTGTATGTAGAGTATAATGATAATACCCTGGAACAGTGATTCCCAGACTTGTTCTGCTGCTTGTACAGGGAAATCCCCTGGCAGGCTAGACCGGTTTCTTTACCTGCCGTGTCTGCAGGTTCAGCCGATCGTGGATCCCAGTGGCTGCGGTTCGCGGCTCCAGGCCAATGGGAGATGCTGGAAGCAGCGGCTAGTAAGTCCCTGAGTCCGCGCCATTTCCAGCAGTTCCCATTGGCTTGGAGCCGTGAACTGCGGCCACTGGGAGCTGCAGTCGGCCAAACCTGCGGACGCGGCGGGTAAACAAACTGGCCCAGCCTGCCAGGGGCTTTCCCTGCACAAGCGACAGAACAAGTTTGGAAACCACTGCCCTAGAAACATGTTAAACAGTAATAAATGAGTGCTTTGTTCAAAGAGAAATCTCAAATGTGAGATATGGTTCCAAACTTGATCATTTGGGGAGCCATCATGGCACTTGTTTGCGGTAGTAGGCACCTAGGAAATAAGAGGTCTTTTAGTCACTGTGAAAAGGAAGTGCATATTTTACCTCATGGTAACTAACATATGAGCTACCCCGTGTAAAAAAGACAAAAACAAACAAAAAAAAACCCACAATAAACACCAGGCACTTTAGTTTTACTGTGAGGTAAACAGCCCTATCTTCCCTCCAAGCACTGAACTCACTGAGTTTACCTCATGGTAAAACGGAAGTGTTTGGTATTCACTGTGTTTTACCTCAGGCTAGCATGTGCGCATTAGTTATCTTGAGCTAAGTATACATATGTATATAAGCAATGAGGACAAGGCCTAAATATGTTGGGGAAATCTACGTAGGGTAGAAGGAAAAACAGGGAGACCAAGGGACACATGATGTGAGGAGGCAACAGCCCTTTTATGTTGTTAGGTAAAGTGTTGGCCTGTCAAAGGAGTTCAAGGTGAATTACGGCTTGGAAGAGCTGTACAGGAAAGAATGCTGTGCCCAGCGAAGTTAAGGAGCAAACTTGGAGTCTGTATCAGTTCTCTCAAGTGCTGGATTTGAGGCTTCACAGAACTGGTTGGGATAATCAGAAGGACTCAGTTTTATCACTGACTTCAATAAGATCAGAGTTAGGCCAATGCTGAGAATCTTTGACAATCCCACCCGTTCCTCCTCAGAGATGCACTGACAGTCTCCAGAGAGCTCACACCTACAACTGAGGCCAGGTTTCCGAAACCATTGATCTCCCATTAAGACATTAAATTGCAAGTGGCTAGATTGTGCTCAGTATTTCTGGGTACAAGGGATGCTAAATCATCTTGAAAATCTGGCCCTTATTTTGGTACCTAAGAAGACCTTTGAGAATTGCACCTATTAGAACATATTCTTCTCCTGCTGTTTGGATGTATTCATAGCAGCAGGGCACACAACATTTGTAAAATCACACACACGCTCACACAAAATCTTGTTTGTTTGTATGAGACTAAAAGTGAACGAAGGTGGGGTTTTTAAGGATCCCATTGGACTCCAATGCAGATTAGTAACACTAGCATTTGTCAAGACAGCTGATACTAGAACTGTGATAAAAGCAATGATGATGCAGATTGCGGGATTTAAAATGGGCTGATTTAATTACTTCTGCATTCAGTGTCATGTGATTAAAAATGATTTTTCAAAACAAAGGGTATGATACCATTTGTATTAGGGGAGATAAACTTGGTAGTACGTGCATGGTAGGTAGGTTGCAAAACAGTATATAACTAATGTGAGTTTGATTAAAAAGTAGAAAGTTTTTGAAAAAAGGGAAAAATTTTTTACAAACATTTCCAAATTTCCCCCTTTTTAAATTCAAAACTTTGAAATTTTGACTTGCTGTCTTAAAATGAATATTCCAAAAGCAGTGAAGAATGAAGAATCTCAAATTTTACTTTGTGCAACTGTTTAAATGATCTCTAACCAAATTAAGTTAACTTTACAATTATTTGAGAGCTAGGATGACTTCTGTGCAGATTTTTGAGATATGGTTCTGTACATAATACTGCTCTTCTTGTGCAAGATCAGACCCAACAATATAGTTGCGTATGAGCCTATCACTGAAATGGTTCAGTTCTTGTTCAATTGTAACAAGTTGCCATGCTTATGGGATCTCTTAATTTTTTTTTACCTTGATACCTAAGACAAAACTCTAGGTTAAATTACAGGTTAACATGAATTTATTAGCCTTATCTCAGTCCTTATTTATGTATATTCTAACTTGATCTGGTGGTAATCTCTTCACTGAATACGATATTTTTTAAAAAATTGCTCTTTATTTTACAACAACTCCTTTTGTATCCAGTCAATGCTATTACTGTATGAATATCCAAATATTATATTTGATGAATAATTAACTATTTATATAGTATGTTTCCCAGTATTCAACATCTCTAATCACAACACTGTTAAGAAGAATTCAGCACCAAAGAGACTAAAATAATTGCAATGATGTAGCCTGGTCAGGTCAGAGGCTCATTGGCAGAATGGTGTGGGGAGGGAGAGAGCTCACATGGGGGCATGCTGGTAATATGCCTTTAAAGGTGTGCAATTAATCTCTCACTTTCAGGAGAATTGCATTCATGACTGTTTTTATTTTTTTTACCTCAAAAGTTGTTGTGATGGGGTGTTCATGCCACACCAGTCCTGAAGGGGTTACGGTGGCTCAGAGGAGGTCAATTAACCATATAGGCCACACCTGGGGGAGAGCCAGGTACTGATAAAAGCTAATTAGTGATGAAGCCCAAATAGACAGGGTAAGGCTGAGCTTGTATAGAGCCAGGAAGTTTGCAGCAGAAGAGGGCTGCAGAGAGAAGGTCTGCAGTTGCTGTCTGGGAGTGGAGATGTGGGTATGTGTAAACCCTGGGGGAGCAAAAGGCTTGGAATCCTGTCTCTGATGGAAAGTGTTACCCAGAGGAGTTGTGGGGAAGAAATCCTGTGGAAGGCAGAGTAAGAAGAAGCCCAGGGAAAGAGCAGCAAAGGTTGAGATGGAGTAGATCAGGGGTTGGCAACCTTTCAGATGTCGTATGCCGAGTCTTCATTTATTCACTCTAATTTAAGGTTTTGCGTGTCAGTAATACATTTTAATGTTTTTAGAAGGTCTCGTTCTATAAGTCTATATTATGTAATTAAACTATTGTATGTAAAGTAAACAAAGTTTTCAAAATGTTTAAGAAGCTTCATTTAAAATTAAATTAAAGTGCTGATCTTATGCTGCCAGCCTGCTCAGCTTGTTGCCAGCCCTGGGTTCTGTTCACCTAGGCTGGCAGCGGGCTGAGTGGGGCCTGTGGCCAGGATTCCAGCTGTCAAGGGGCCGGCAGCCGGGACCCCAGACGTCAGGGGGGCGTTCAGGGCAGAGGGCTGGGTGTGTGTGGTCATTCAGGGGTCAGGGCAGAGGGCTGGGTGTGTGGGGGTGTTCAGAGGACAGGGCAGAGGGCTGAGGTGCTCGGCTCATGGGGGTACTCCCAGCCCCCTGCCCTGAGTGGTTCATGGCAGGGGGCTGGAAGGGATATGCCCTGTTCCACCCCCTTCCTCAAGGTCCCTACCTCTAGGGGGAAAGGATAGCTCAGTGGTTTGAGCATTGGCCTGCTAAACCCAGGGTTGTGAGTTCAGTCCTTGAGGGGGCCATCTAGAGAACTGGGGTAAAAATCTGTCTGGGGATTGGTCCTGCTTTGAGCAGGGGGTTGGACTAGATGACCTTCTGAGGTCCCTTCCAACCCTAGTCTTCTATGATTCTCTGCCTCCTCTATGGAGCAGCGAGCACGCTGCCCTCGTCCCCCTCCCCCTTGCAAGGGCCATCAGCTGATCGGCACAGGGAAGGAGAGGAGGAGGGGCAGGAAAGCTGCATGCTGGGGGAAGAAGCAGGGGAGGGTGGAAGCTTGGCTGCTGCAGAATGAAGCTTCTGCCTCCTGCCCCTGCAGGGGAGAGTGGTGGGTGCGGTGGGGCTGGAGGCTGGGACCGCGGCAGGCAGCAGCGTGCCACTCAAAGTCGGCTTGTGTGCCGTGTTTGGCACATGTGCCGTAGGTTGTTGACTCCTGGCATAGACTTTGGCTACTGCTAATAGGGTACTGGAACACAGTAGTGGGTGCGTGGGCCTGGGTTCCCCTACCAGCCACTGGGAAGTGGCCCAGGACTGCTGAAGGCTGTATCCAGGGAATTGGTCTGGTGAGACTGATACCCCAGGTGACGAGAACTAGTGACCTAGCTGCAGGGCTGGGTCATGAAGGAGGAGTGCTGTGAAGTGTAAGAGGAGAGACCATCATGGTGACAGAGTGAGAGCTGGTATCAGACCCCGCTACAGGGGGGTGCACCAGCTCCAGATAAACCCATGACAGTAGTATTTTGTGGCAGTTAGAGAAAAGTGACATTCTGAGCTCTTAAGAATTAGACCTGAGGAATGTGATTAGTGATTGTATATTTCATATGATCAAAACCACATAATTACTACAGCATGGGGGCCTGAATGAGACAGTCAACAGCAAACTATTGGCCAGCCCAGGACTTGGAAAGTTGTTTGCAGTTCCCTGCAGTTGCAAATGGCTCCTGTTCATCATTATTATACCATGTAGGGAGATATGAGGAACTACTTGCTGCTGTAGCACACAAATGGAAGGATCAGACTTCAGAAGATGTGGCTGTGCCTACAGGTATGCCATGTCCGGGGTTAATGAACCTTTTAATATGGTCAGCAAGAGAAGTCATGGGCAGAAGATTCATTGAAGCTTCACCGCTTTCTTTTAAGTGAACAACACACAGAATATTTATTTTTCTTTGCCAGTGAACATTTGACCTCTATCAAGATTTCTCAGCTGCCCTTTCTCTTCCCCTGATTGCGCTCTTATGAAGTTCATTGTGATAATGGAAAGTGGAGGGGGAGAATGGGGATGGGGGAAGGAGGGCAAAGAAAACTCTTTGGCAAATTATGGATTTTCAATTTCATTCCAGTTCATCTGAGAAATGAACAATACTTTTTTTGGTCTGAGTATTTCTGACTGTAGCTTTTTTTTTCCTTTCTGTATCCTGCACGTTTAATTGTTCATTAGGAGGAACAGAGAGTCACAATGCCTGCATAATGTTCTGATGAAATGCCTAAAGACTTTCAGCATTTGATTTATGGACACAGCTTAAGTTACATGTGGGCTCCTGTCAGAACAGGCCAAAGAGATAAGCTTACATTTATCTATAGA